>NC_088873.1:2000006-2197669 GCF_032884065.1 Artemia franciscana
AAAAGAAAGAATCTGCTGTTTTTTGGTTACAATTTGACGAGATATATATAAGCCTATCGTTATGCCCAAAACCAAAAGACGTACATTACAGTTCCGTAGTTTAAAACAGACAGAAAATAAGGCTTTTAAAACTTTGCACCAATATAGTTTTCCTTTGACGGTATAACAAAAAAAAAAACTCTAAAGATTACAGAATGCAGCTGTATATTGTGGCTTCCTTTTGGTTTTTAAATAAAACTTTTCTCGATTTTAAGTAAAGAACTGCAGTAAAACTGAAACACCCAGAACACAAGGGACAAGGAGAATCCATACATAGAAGACTACCGCGTGCCATGCTGAGGCCCGCGGGGACCGGTGGCAAAGCTGCCAGGACCCAGCACTGTCTGGGGTTAGAACACAAGGGACAATGAGAATCCCATATATAGAAGTCTGCCGCGTGCCAAGCATGGCACGCGGCAGACTTCTATATATGCTTGTTCTAACCTTGTCGTTAGAGCACAAGGGGACAATGAGAATAAACCCACAGGGACCGGTGGCAAAGCCGCCAGGACCCAGCACTGTCTGTGGTTAGAACACAAGGGACAATGAGAATCCATATATAGAAGTATGCCGCGTGCCATGCTTGGCACGCGGCAGAACGCGATGCTTTAGAACGCATGCTTGTTCTAACCTTGTGGTTAGAGCACAAGGGACAATGAGAATAAACCCGCAGGGACCGGTGGCAAAGGCCGCCGGGACCCAGCACTGTCTTGTGGTTACAACACAAGGGATAATGAGAATCCATACATAGAAGCCTGCCGCGTACCATGCTGGGGTCCGGCGGCGAATACGCCGGGACCCAGCTAGTAATATATATATATTATACATATATATATATATATATATATATATATATATGATATATATATATATATATATATATATATATATATATTTATAGATATATATATATATTTTTTATATATATATATATATATATATATATATATATATATATATATTCTATATATATTAATATATATATAAATATATATATATATATATATATATATATATATATATATATATATATATATATATATATATATATATATATATATATATATATATATATATATATACATATATATATCTATCTATCTATCTATATAAAAATAAGTTGTCTGTCTGTGGATGGATCAGGTGACGTCACCTGAAAAAACTGGATCAGGTGACGTCAAAACTGAAAAAAACCTAAAAAAAGGCAAAAACTACAAAAAAAACTAAAAACTAATAAAAAAAAAAAGCTAAAAAACTAAAAAAAACTATAAAGGTAAAAACCAATAAAAAACTAAAAAAAACTGAAAAAACTAAAAAAAGGCAAAAACTACAAAAAAAAACTAAAAACTAATAAAAAAAGTAAAAAAGCTAAAAACTAAAAAAACTAAAAAAACTAAAAAAAAGGTAAAAAACTAAAAAAAATAAAAAATAAAAAAAACTAAAAAAAGGAAAAAACTGAAAAATAAGCTAAAATAAAGGTAAAAACCAATAAAAAACTAAAAAGAAAAAAGGAAAAAACTAATAAATGACGACACTCAAAGAGAAAGCGACCAGGACAAAAGGAATGTTCGATTAGCAATCAACAAAGCACCGGGACACAGGGAGTATAAATGACGACCAGGACATAAGTAAAAAAAAAAAACTATCTATATATATAAAAATAAGTTGTCTGTGGATCTGTGATCGTGGATCAGGTGACGTCACCTGAAAAAACTGGATCAGGTGACGTCAAAACTGAAAAAACTAAAAAAAAGGCAAAAAACTACAAAAAAAACTAAAAACTAATAAAAAAAATAAAAAGCTAAAAAACTAAAAAAACTAAAAAAGGCAAAAACTACAAAAAAAACTAAAAACTAATAAAAAAGCTAAAAAACTAAAAAAACTAAAAAAAGGCAAAAACTACAAAAAAAAACTAAAAACTAATAAAAAAAATAAAAAAGCTAAAAAACTAAAAAAACTAAAGCCTAAAAAAACTAAAAAAGGTAAAAAACTAAAAAAAATAAAAAATAAAAAAAAAAACTAAAAAAAAGGAAAAAACTGAAAAATAAGCTAACATAAAGGTAAAAACCAATTAAAAAACTAAAAAGAAAAAAAGGAAAAAACTAAAAAAATTTTCATCTAAAAAACTAAAAAAAAACTAAAAAAGGTAAAAACTAAAAGAACTAAAAAAGAAAAAAATAAATGACGACACTCAAGAGAAGCGACCAGGACAAAAGGAATGTTCGATTAGCAATCAACAAAGCACCGGGACACAGGGAGTATAAATGACGACCAGGACATAAGTAAAAAAAAAAATTAACAAAACTAAAAAGAAGGTAAAAACTACAAAAAAACTAAAAAGAAAAAAAAAACTAAAAACTAATAAAAAAACTAAAAAATCTAAAATCTAAATAAACTAAAAAAGAAAAAAAAAGGAAAAAAAATAAGGAGAAAAAACAAAACTAAAAAACGAATGTATATACAGACCGGTACACCGGGATACAAATGACGACCGGGACACAGGGAATATAAATGACGACCGGGACACAGGGACACAACTACAACGGGACACCGGGGGAAACAGGGGGATATAATGACGACCGGGACAAAAAAACTAAAAAGAAAAAAAAACTAAAAACTAATAAAAAAACTAAAAAATCTAAAATCTAAATAAGCTAAAAAAGAAAAAAAAAGGAAAAAAATAAAGGAGAAAAACAAAACTAAAAAACGAATGTATATACAGACCGGACACGGGATACAAATGACGGACCGGACACAGGGAATATAAATGACGACCGGGACACAGGGACACAACTACAACGGGGACACCGGGGGAAACAGGGGGATGTAAATGACGACCGGGACACCGGGACAGGGAATGGTCGATTAGCAATCACCATCAACAAAGCTCAAGGCAATCATTAGAATCATGAGGTATAGATCTGAATACAGATTGTTTTCCCATGGACCATTATATGTTGCATGTTCAAGAGTCGGTAAACCTGACAATCTATTTATATGCAAAGACAATGGGACAGCAAAGAATGTTGTATATTCGCAAGTTTTACGTAGTTAAAACCATATATATATATCTATCTATATTCACAGTGGGACATAGGGACACAACTACAATGGCGCGTAACGACTTACGCGCGCGGGGGGGCTTGGGGGGGGCGCGAAGCGCCCCCACCAACTAGGTGTTGGGGTGGCGCGAAGCGCCACCCCAACAGCTAGTATATATATTATATATATATATAGAAACATATATATATATATATTATATATATATATATATATATATATATATATATATCTATACTAGCTGTTGGGATGGCGCTTCGCGCCACCCCAACATCTAGTTGGTGGGGCGCTTCGCGCCCCCCCAAGCCCCCCCGCGCGCGTAAGTCGTTACGCGCCATATTAGTTACGCGCCATTGTAGTTGTGTCCCTGTGTCACACCTGTGAATATAGATAGATTTATATATGTGTTTCAAACTACGTAAAAATTGCGAATATACAACATTCTTGGCTTTCCCACTACTGGGAGCTTTCCGTTTCCAATTGCCAGCAATTGATCTGAAAATGTTTGACCAGAGTAATCGTTTTGCAATCGGACACGCATATTTGTAGTTAATTTTAATATTTTTACGTGTGCCTATAAATTAGAATTTTTCAGGCAAGGATTCATTTCGTCTGCAGGAGTTAAACTACGTAAAAATTGCGAATATACAACATTCTTGGCTTTCCCCATTGTCTGTGCATATACAAAGCCGTATGTACTAATAATGACGTCATATGCAAACGCTCTTTTTACAAACAAACAAACATGCATACACACAACTCGTTTTTATATAGACAGATAGATAGATAGATACAATACAAATTAACTGCGTAAAACTTACGAATATACAACATTCTTCGCTGTCTAATTGTCGCTGCATATAAATAGATTGTCAGGTTTACCGACCCTCGAACATGCAACGTACAATTGTCCATGGGAAAAACACTCAGTATTAAGATCTATACCACATTTTTCTAATGATTGACCTTGAGCTTTGTTAATGGTGATTGCAAATGCTAATCGAATTGGGAATTGCAATCTTTTAAATTGAAAAGGCAGATCCGTTGGAATCATGGGAATGCGAGGAATAAGAACAGCCTCACCCTCAAAAGGCCCTGTCAAGATTCTGGCCTCTATTAGGTTTTCCATTGTTTTTTTTTACGGCAAGTCGCGTGCCATTGCAAAGCTTTGGTGGGTTGATATTTCTTAAAAGTATTATGGTACGCCTATTTTAGTTGTAGCACGTGTGGTGGAAACCCCGAAAGATCTATGGAATTTAAAAATTCAGATGGATAATTAACCGCTTCATTTGGTTCCAAAACTGTGTCGACTGACTTGTAAAGGACTGCCTGGTCTCGAATCTTGGTCAAAACAATATTGTTGATTTCGTGGACGTCTATATTTTTGGGTGCGAGAATCGCTCTTTCACTTAGCCATTTATTATTTTTATAATTTTTTAGAATATTTGGAAATACTTTTTCAATCAATTCATTTTTGGACGTCACTAAATTACAGAAATCAGCAGGTAGTTGTATACGTCCTGAATTTGAGTCTACTGGGAGCTTTCCGTTTCCAATTGCCAGCAATTGATCTGAAAATGTTTGACCAGAGTCATCGTTTTGCAATCGGACACGCATATTTATAGTTAGTTTTAATATTTTTACGTGTGCCCATAAATTAGAATTTTTCAGGCAAGCATTCATTTCGTCTGCAGGAGTTGATCTAGGTATTATAGGTAATGTTTGCCTGAAATTTCCCGCAAGCAATATTAATGTGCTGCCAAAGGGTTTCGACTTCCCTCTCAAATCTTTCAAGCATTGATCCAGAGCCTCGAGCGATTTTTTGTGTGCCATTGTGCACTCATCCCAAATAATAAGTTTGCATTGCTGCAATACTTTACCCATCCCAGATGATTTGGAAATATTGCACGTGGGAGTTTCTGTAGAATGCAAATTCAGAGGCAATTTCAAAGCGGAATGAGCAGTTCTTCAACCAGACAGCAATGTTGCGGCTATTCCGGACGACGCAATTGCCAACGCTATATCATTTTTTGATCGAATTGATGCCAGAATCAGTTTTAACACAAACGTTTTACCAGTACCTCCTGGCGCATCCAAAAAGAAAATTTCTCCAACGTTGTTATCGACACAATGCATTATCGTATCATAAATGTCTTTTTGTTCCGACGTTAACTTGGAAATGTTATTTTGTACATACGACAATAGATCACTCGTACTGTAACTTTGTTCACGATCCAATTCTACACATGTCGAAACAGCAGCGATACGGTTAGGTGAAGGCATTCCCAAATCCTGAAGAGGTTTGTTTGCCATACGTACGCACAAATCTTCTATAATAACTAAAGTGTAGTTATAAATTTCTGATGTAAAATCAAAAGTCATATCTGACGTCTCTAACTGTTTTCGATGGAGTATATCTTCGGACATTTTTGACTTATATTTTTCCATAACTCTGTAGGAGCTGATGGAGAGCAATTTGTTAAAATGATGCCAAACAATGCACGAATTTGACTTGGGGTTGACGTTTCGCACGCGTCATTGATGCAGTTATCCCAGTGTTGGCCATTCTCCAATAAATGCAGAGCTTGGCATGCACTACGGTAACTGTCATGTATAGTACCGTTTACAGTTCTCAAATACTCAAAGGATGTCGGACCGGGTACATTCACCAAAAGCAGGCGTAGAAAGAAGCATTCATGTTGATTGGGGTGACCGGTGTAGAGTCTTCCTATCGTGGTATTTTTGGAGATGGTAGGTTGGCCGTCGACTGACTTACCCTGTTTTCGACGTTCAAATACTTTATTTTTAGTATTCCACGTGTAATACGAAGGCACTTCAGTATACAGCAGTTTTTTTTGCAAAAGAATCATTTTTGCAAAGCGAAAAAAAAGCTGTTAATTTTGTATCCGGTGGATTCAGGGCTCTTTGTTGCACGTTGGTTTCCGAGAAATAAACACGTTGACCATTCTGTAAATGTACCGCTAAGTGAACAACAGCTGGACTACGTTCATGTATCGGAAATGAAAGAATTCGCCAAACAGCTTCATTACTGCTTATGTATCTTCCAGCCTGATATTGTACGATTTCGTCGAAATCTTTGATTTCGGGCTGCAAGCCAAAAAATGCCATGTCACTGCCTTTGTTGACGTATTTACATATGTATTTGACTGCCTTTACGGAGTTACAGTATTCAACGTTTATGTGTGCATTAAATGTTTTTGATAATAATGGGGAATATGGAACAACCCACTGGTTATCTACTTCGATGGTGGTACCGTTACGCTTCTTTATTATTGCTGTTTTACCGCCATCTTCAGTAGATCTTCTTCTATATTGTGGGTAACCATCATTGCCAGTAATTGTGTTGGATACTAAAAGTCGAGGATATTGCTTTGTGCACCTTCCTTTGGCCATGCATGGTGAATTTTCGTTCAGTGCACCGCAAGGTCCATGTATCATATTTTTTAGAATAATATCATGTAACCCCTTATCGACATTTTTATCAGGTATTTAGCGGAAATCACATCATCAATTTCGTTCGAAGTAATTTTTTTATGTAGCCAGATTAGTATATGTGCGTGTGGCAAACCTCGTTTTTGCCATTCCACTGAGTACATCCAGCATCGCACTGACCCAAACACTTCAAGTTTTACTATGTAGTTTATCAGTGATTTCAACTTTTCCCAGAAGACACGGGCCGTAATGCCATGCCTATGAACCGCCGATTGTCCTTGAAGTAAAAGCTGCAGTATCTCGTCCCAAGATTGATTACATGTAAATGTAATAAATAAATCTGGACGACCATAGAGACGAACATACGCAATAGCATCTTGAGCATATTCATGCATATGACGGGGACTGCCAGCATATGACGAAGGTAAAATTGTTAATCTTCCAACGTTTGTGGTATTACCGTCATTTATAACTGCATCTCGCAAATGAATGTATTGTTCAGAGCGGAGCTTCGTCAGATTCAGGCGGATATATAGCAAACGTTCTGATTCAATTTTAGCATACATATCAATGACAAATTGGTGAAACAATTCACGGCATTTTAAAATATAATTTTCTTCATCCTGCCGAATCATTAGTCTATAGGAATAATAATGCATTGCACTGCATTTCTTATTCATTTCTTTGTTAGTGGCTGGATTCATCAATTTAATATTAAAGTGATAGCCGTTGGCTCCATCCCCAAAAATGATAGGATATTGTAGGGCATCGTAGCATCGATGAGTTTCAGCAATTCTTAACAACTGAGCGTTTCGCTTATGAAGAATAATATCTCGACGTAAAAACTGATCACCGACCATAACGATTGCCACTTCGTCGATAGTTGGAGCATTGTATCTACGCACATGTTGTCCAGGAGGCGTTTTGTCAGCGGAAATAACAATTTTATGCGTATCAGTAGGCATCAAATCGATGGCTGTTTTGAACAGACGCACTAAATTATTATTTTCGTGGAAAAGATGTTGCAATTGGGAAACGATTGTCCTTTCAACGTTGGGAGAAATTTCGCAACGTGCATTCAATTCAGAATTTCTATCACTGATGAAGTACAATTGTAAAAATTTATGATTCTCGCCTGAGAATGGTAGAAGGGACCCTGCTCTACGATAAATTTGCCCTTTTACTTTGAAAGTAGACATAAATTGATCTGGATTTTCGATTTGGGCTCCAAACGACGTCATTTGGAAACATGAGTTGTATTTTCTGATTTGTGACAAAAAACGCTTAGATTCTGACGTAGTTCCAGTAAGGAAAGTCTTCAATAGCTCTGGTGGTGCAGCCAATAGAGGAAGTTTAACTTTTCCTGAGGCGCAACACATTCCCATTGTTTCACCATTGAATTTCAAGGACCTTGCAATAGGGACAAATTTTAGACATTGTCCCGATTTGAACACATCTACTCAAGCTAAAATCATCGACTGGGCTGTACCTGAATGCCAGGCGATAACTTTCAGGTTGCTCTGATTCCTCGGCACGCTTTCTTTTCTTACTTTCTCTATAAGCAGCAAGCCTGATTTCTTGCTGTTCTTGTGATTCCTCGGCACACTTTCTTTTCTTACTTTCTCTATCAGCAGCAAGCCTGATTTCTTGCTGTTTTTGTGATTCCTCGGCACGCCTTCTTTTTTCACTTTCTGTTTTAGCAGCAAGTCTGCTTTCGCGTTGCTCTGGTAGTTCCTCGGCACGCTTTCTGTTCTTTCTTTCTCTATCAGCCTCAAGCCTGTTTCCTTGCTGTTCTTTTGATTCCTCGGCACGCTTTCTTTTCTGACTTTCTCTATCAGCAGCAAGTTTTTTGGCATAGACTCTTTGAGCATCTTCATCGGCTTTTGCCATTGTAAGTTCATCAGTCATTTTAAACTTAAACATTAATAGATTTCTACGTGAACATATATGTCTTAAATATCTTTAATGACGTCACCGTCATAGCAAAAATGACGACAACTAACTTCATGACGTCAGTCGACACAGAAACATGACGTCACCTGACAGACACACAGACAGACAACTTATTTTTATATATATAGATAGATATATATATATATCTATATATATATAAAAATAAGTTGTCTGTGTGTGTGTGGGTCTGTCGGGTGACGTCATGTTTGTGTGTTGACTGACGTCATGTTTTCGACTGACGAAATTACAGACCGGGACATCGGGACACAAATGACGACCGGGACACCGGCACATAGGGAATATAAATGACGACCGGGACACTCAAAGAGAAAGCGACCGGGACACAAGGAATGTTCGATTAGCAATCACCATCAACAAAGCTCAAGGGCAATCATTAGAATCATGAGGTATAGATCTGAATACGGATTGTTTTCCCACGGACCATTATATGTTGCATGTTCAAGAGTCGGTAAACCTTACAATATATTTATATGCACAGACAATGGGACAGCAAAGAATGTTGTATATTCGCAAGTTTTACGTATTTAAAAACATATATATATATATATATATATATATATATATATATATATATATATATATATATATATATATATATATATATATATATATATATATATATATATATATATATATATATATATATATATATATATATATATATATATATATATATATATATATATATATATATATATATATATAATATATATATATATATATATATATATATATATATAATATATATATATATATATATATATATATATATATATATATATTTATATTATATATATATATATATATATATATATATATAAATATATATATATATATATATATATATATATATATATATATATATATATATATATATATATATATATATATATATATATATATATATATATATATATATATATATATATATATATATATATATCTATATTCACAGGTGGGACATAGGGACACAACTACAATGGCGCGTAACGACTTAGGCGCGCGGGGGGGCTTGGGGGGGGGCGCGAAGCCCCCCCCCAACTAGGTGTTGGGGTGGCACGAAGCGCCACCCCAAAAGCTAGTATATATATATATATATATATATATATATATATATATATATATATATATATATATAATATATATATATATATATATATATATATATATATATATATATATATATATATATATATATATATATATATATATATATATATATATATATATATTTGAGTTATAATACTCATTTGCAAACGTATTAAAAACAAAATATGGCATTTTAACTGCTTTTAGAGTTCAAATGAGGTTCATTTCAGAAACAGAAAAGAGATTAAAGTCTTTCACTTTTGTGGAAAGCAATCTTTTCGGAAATAGGATCCCTAACAATATTTTACTGGTGAAATGACATAATATAAACGATGATTAAACTTTATTCATTTTAATACAAACTTTAGAATGATTTTGTTTCTAGTATGAGGATTGTTATAGTAATGTCATTGTTTCTTCTTCCCTTTTTTGATTCGGAAAAAAAATATCAAACTTGAAACTCTGTAAATCAATAATACGTCCAAAAACATCCGCTATAAAGAAGTTTGTTTCTTATCTCTTCCGAATCATTCGGCTTTTAGAAATCTTACCCTTTTTTAAACAATAGCATTGAGAAATAATCAAGAAACATTCAAGAAAAACTGAAAGGGCCAGAGACTAGCTGCCCCCTCACTTCAGAAAATGAAAACATAAAACATGCAAAATGTGACTACTACTAGCAATAATACAAATTTTCTCGCAAAAATAACGCTTTTAGTCCTTTGGACCTCAAAAAAAATTTTCCTGGGGTACCCCTCAACACAGTCTTTGGAAGCTTATTCTGATTAACGTTCATGAACATTAGGAAATTTTCGGATATATTTGTCCGAATTATACAAAAAGTTAGAATAATGTCAGGGATCATATGAAAAAACAAAAAAGTGTTATAAATAAAAGCTATTCTTTAAGTTTGAATGATGGCAAGGAAATATACAATAATTTAAAAACTATAAAACTTGATTTCAATAGAATGCAAAACAAGATAGCGACACTACTATACTTGCTATGATCGGGAAATTCTGAAAAAAAAACAGCTTTTATAAAAGGATTGTTTTTCACAAGAGTGTAAAAAATTACCATTTAGCTCATAAATTTTCAAAAAAAATTCTTCCAGCCTACAGTCATTTTCTAAGCACTTAGTGCACACTTCCAAATGCTTTTGCACATCTCAAGAGGGAGGGGGTCAAATCTCATACCAAATCCATTCTTGGGTATGGATATGGATTGGATTTTAGTATTCGGTATTTTCTTTATAATAAAATATGTTTCCCTATTTATGCTTTTTTGGATAGGAAATTGAGATAAACAATGCCAGGCAGGACAGCACAGGCACTATGATGAGAGGAAAAAAAACAATTGTATCACACTTGGGCTATCCATAACTGAGGGAAACATAAAGTGTCTATATGCTGTAAAAGGAAGAGCTACCACTCTATAACCAACTTTTTTTCGCTCTATTGATCCGTCAAATTTCGATGATTTTATTTTTAATTGACAAATTTGTAACGTAGTAGAAACTCCCCAAAATAAAACTGACCAAACCAGCAAAGTTTCTCACCCTTTGATCTATAGCGTTAGAGTTACATTATTGTCACGCTTGTCGTCAAATCAATTTAAATTTTTCCCTTCCGCACATCGAATGTGACAAACGTGTAAAAAAAAATGTCATCCATAAATCTTGGATTTTTTTTCTTTTAATAGGTCTGACTACGAATTATTCAAGTTGTGGTTTTACTATGGAGCAGGTTTTTAAAAAAATTTAGTGGATTTTTAAGACACAAAAAAAAGCTCTTGCGACATGCTTCTTACTTGGATGATAACTGAAAAAAAGCATTTCGCTATTACACTCATATATTTCTCGAAGGGATACACTATTTTTCTAATTCTCACATTTGATCTGGTGTAAACTTTTTGTTACCGATTACTTTTTTAAACTAACATTTACATATTAATTAGCTAATTATTTATAATATTAGGTTTTATTTCATCTATTGACTAGATCCGTTATATAATCATCCTCAAAATTGCCATTATTTTTACATACAGAAGAAAGCCAGGAAGGATGCAAGGTATATTAAATGGGGTAACTTTGAGCATCCTTGCAACTGAATCGTCCCTATTGAAAGAGTTTACACAAGAACTCTTTATATGGTTCTCTAGATCCAACGAAAAACGTGTACTTGCAATATAATCCGGTATTCGGATCACTCCCAAAACGAATGTTCCCAAAATAACATGTATCCCAAAAAGCTACACTTTTTCTAGTTCTAACATTTTATGTGTGTTTTTTTCTGGCAAATTTTTTAGCTTACTAGCCACAGAGAGTCTGAACGGACTCTGAATATACTTTCTCTTACATAAAATCACCACACTCCAAACAATCTACCCAGCCACTCATGAGAAAATAACACTTCTAAAGGACGACTGCACATAATATCCTTTAGAATCTGTCCCTAATGCCCTCTCAAAATGAAAAAAGGTGCATCATTTCCTTCCAAGATTCGCACGTTTTGTAATAATAATAATAATTATAAAAAAAATGTGTTGTCACAAAAATAACAAATAAAGCAAAAAAAAATCGAGGACGACTATTAGATACAATTAAATAAAAAAAAACTAATTTTTTTAGCTGAAAGTAAGGAGCGACATTAAAACTTAAAACGAACAGAAATTACTCCGTATATGAAATGGGTTGTCCCCTCCGCAATCCCTCGCTCTTTACGCTAAATCTTTTAATTGTTTTAAAAAATGGAATTGTGGCAAAGAGTCAAACTTTAGCGTAAAGAGCGAGGGATTGCGGAGGGGACAACCCATTTCACATACGGAGTAATTTCTGTTCGTTTTAAGTTTTAATGTCGCTCCTTACTTTCAGCTAAAAAAATTAGTTTTTTTTATTTAATTTCTGAACGTTTTTGAATTAATGCATGTTTGGTTTTGGCTCACCTCACATAAATTATTAAAATGAAATTTGTATATTAATTCTTTTTTTGGCTAAATGGCTTTCTCTTAGTTTCGATCAGACGATTTTGAGAAATAAAGGGTGGAGAAGGAGGTCTAGTTGCCCTCCAATTTTTCGGTTAATTAAGAATGCAACTAGAACTTTTAATTTTTAACGAATGTTTTTATTAGTAAAAAATATACGTAATTTAAGAATTAACTTACGTAACAAACTTTCACAATCTTATATTTTTATTATGTATACGAGGGGGTTTGTACCCTCGTTAATACCTCGCTCTTTACAATAAATCGTGAGTTTTGTCCCAATTCTTTAAGAATACCCCTGAATCAGAAAGGCCGTAGAATAAATAGTTTAAATTACTAAAAATACTTTAGCATAAAGAGCGAGGTATTTATCTCCTCCTAAATACCTCGCTCTTTATGCTAAAGCATTTTTAGAACCCCTCATTTGCGTAATAATCTCTGTTCGTTTTAAGTTTCAATGCTACCCCTTCCTTTCATTTGAAAAAAACGTTTTCATATTTATTTTTCATTGTTTTCTTATAGTAATGCTAGAAAATCAGCCCCACCCCCAAACAAAATAAAATCCCCCTGAAAACGTCTGTACACTTCCCAATAACCATTACTATATGTAAACACTGGTCAAAGTTTGTAACTTGCAGCCCCTCCTCCAGGGATTGTGGGGGAGTAAGTAATCTCCAAAGACATAGTTATTATGGTTTTCGACTATGCTGAACAAAAGGGCTATCTCAAAATTTTGATTCGTTGACTTTGGGAAAAAAATGAGCGTGGGAGGGGGCCTAGATGCCCTCCAATTTCTTGGTCACTTAAAAAGGGCACTAGAACTTTTCATTTCCGTTAGAATGAGCCCTCTTGCGACATTCTAGAACCACTTGGTCGATACGATGACCCCTGGGAAAAAGAAAAAAGAAAAAAAACAAACAAATAAACACGCACCCGTGATTTGTCTTCTGGCAAAAAATACGAAATTCCACATTTTTGTAGATAGGAGCTTGAAACTTCTACAGTAGGGTTCTCTGATACGCTGAATCTGATGGTGTCATTTTCGTTAAGAGAGACTTCTCATGGTAAAAGATAATTTCAATGAAGGGGGCGCAGGATTTTCTAGCTTTATTTGAAAAAACAATGAAAAAATAAATATGAAAAGTTTATTCTACGTCTTTTAGGGGGTGTTTCCCCCTATTTTCTTAAATAGGCAAATTTTCTCAGGCTCGTAACTTTTGATGGGTAAGACTAAACTTGATTAAACTTATATATTTAAAATCAGCATTAAAATGCGATTCTTTTGATGTAGCTATTGATATCAAAATTCAATTTTTTAGAGTTTTGGTTACTATTGAGCCGGGTCGCTCCTTACTACAGTTCGTTACCACGAACTGTTTGAAACAAAATAACGAATAACAAAGTAAACTAAACAAGTAACAACATAACAGATGTGAATAACAAAAACAAAAGATGGAGGATTTACCAACATCGTAATGAACTAGGATACCAGTTCAATAACCAAACCCATTTATTCAATCAATAGTTTGCTCATGTTAATCGAATATTCTCTGGTTAACCTTCAGCCCCCACCCTCCTTAAACAGACAATTTATCAACACATTACATGAACACAAAGGGCTCAAGAAACAGGGGGTATCTAATATTTCCAAACTCTACTGAAGGAAACAAATAATGATACCATATTTTTCATAAGAATATTGGTTTTTAGAACTTAAAGAAACCTAAGCATGCAAAAACCATCGCCTCTTACAAATTAATCAGACATCACTTGTGTAAGTCGTATACTTGGGCACATAAACATTGGGCACAGTACATAAGACACGTGCGCATGGTTTTTTCTTTTTCTAGGGGGGGGGGGGGGGGGTCAAAATAGCTTGATAATGAAAAATGACGCCCATACTTTCGGAAAAATTTAGGATTTTGAGGGTGGGGTTAAGCCACTCTCCTACGTATGTCCCGGGATACAACTGCATGGAATTTTGTCAGAGTTTAAAAAAAACCATCCAGCGCTAAAATTTAATCCAGTTTATTCAAGCAGCTTTTGACAAGGCCGTATCCAGAGGCGGCGGATAGGAATTGTGACCCCTCCCCACACCTCGCGCCGAAACGTTTGTCCGACTCGTAAAAATGTAACAGTAATGAATAATAACAATTTTTTATGTGTTTTATAATGTTCTTTTTGTAAATCTCTCCCCATCCTGAAAAAAGTTCTGGATACGTTCTTGGCCTTTGATATAGCAAGAGCTATACGTCAGTCTTCGCTGAAAACATAAATAATAACCTGTTCCTTTCTTAGAAACATTTCGGTTTTGTAGTCTCTTCCCCTCCTAGTTTTGTGTATCTTTTACTGTTTAAAATAGTTTTTGTTCTATTTATTTATTTATTTCAATTTATTTTCTATTTTCTATCATACATCTCTTTATCTATTTTAGTACTTCAGCTGAACTGGCATATCGCAGCTTTTCTTTATTAATTTTTTATCTGTGTCCAACAAAGTATTGTCCCCTTTCCCCTGGCTAAGCTCCAGCCAAGGAGGGGGACAAAAATAAATCCACAAAAACTTCATCAAAAGATCCCAAAAGTTCGAATTCGTAACACAATGGTTCACCCACCATTAAATTCAAGTTGCATAATCTCTCATCTGAAAGAAGAAGGCACTAAATGTCCATATATTCCAATTTACGCCATCTTCAAAGTAGTATATATTATGCCAGATAAAATGTATTCAATTCAACAGACATAAATACATTCTAACCGGTGGAAGTGGACTTGATAAGAAAATTTATTAGCAAATCATTGTTTAAAGCATCTCTTAACAGCCGTCAGGGAAACCTATTGGGTTGTTAATGAGGGTCGTTTCCATCCTTACAATCAATGATATATTCAAAACTCCATTAAAAAAAAAAGAAAATGAAAAAATCCAACTCGTTATTAACTGTCCAGAAGGCAACGTTTAAACTTTGTAAACTTTGTAAAAGTCCTACAGACTTATCAACAATTTTTGTCTGATCAAATAAAATACTATGATGAGGAAAATTAAACACGTGATCCGCTATAGCGGATTCAAAAGTATCAGGTTTTACTTTTACAGGAAATATCAGGAAACTTTTATAAAGTTTCAGAGAAATTATAGAAATAAAAAAGATTATCTATGGGGGTATTAGTATCAATAGATATGAAGGGGAATTGAAAATAAATTCAATTTATAATAGTTTAATTAAAGACCAGTCAAAAACTTCAATGAGTAGTGAGTTGCATAATTGTCCTGAAACAAGTAATAACCTTGCGAACGGAGGTCAAAGCATGGCCAATGCTGTAAGAAGTCAACGGACGGCAGCTAAAATAGCAAATGAAAAAATCCATTCAATTTATAATTCATAATTGTGTCTCATTAACCTGTAAGATTTTGGTTGGATTTGGGGTTGGGTGACCTCTTTTCGTATTGTTGCAAGCATTTATATTTTTCATTTTTAATAGATTCCGATATATACATGGATTGTGGCAGAGGAAAGTGCCAATATAAACAATTACTTCAGTTTTTCTAAAGTTACAGTCAGTTGCGGGAGTGTTTGTTTTAAAATGTAAGTTTTTGTCTCTTACATATTTGATTGTTTATATTTTTTATGTTGGATTAGTTGCCGTGGCATTTTTATAATGTCTTAAAAATAGTCTTAAATTGTTGTAATTTTCTCCTTTTTTGTTTTTTTTTTCGTTGAGAAAGGCTCCCGGACGTGGGGCCGAAATGTTCGGAGTATTTTTATTTTTTGGTTAGCTGAAGTGTAGTTTTTATTTTGTTGTCACTGCTTTATAAGAAATTAAACCCGTTTTTCTTCAATTATTTTTTTTTTCGTAAATGGAAAAGCAGTGTGGTCTAAGAAATTATTTACTATTACAGGGTAATGTATCGCTTTTTTTAACAGCAATATTTGGACAGCAAGTACTAAATAAATAAATTAATTCTGCACGCCGGTTCAGAACCATAGCAATGTTATGTGCGTGTATGAAGTTTTTTTTTTTTTTTTTTTTTGTCACAGCGCATAGTTTCATCATAGATTAACTGAATACGCAACAGACAAATAGTATAAAATAATAATAATAAATATCAAATAAATAACAAATAACAGGTATGTGCGTATTAGGGACATGGAACAAATTCCAATTACATTTGGAATAAGCTTAGCCAAATGAAACAGGTAACCTAAATAAATTTAAATCTGAACTAAGCACGGAGCTGGATTTTTCTAAAACCTTTCAAAACAGATTGCCAACAATTACTTGATTCTACACTGGTCCGTTTCTCCTTTTTATTATACTAGTTTACCGACGCGCTTATAGTTGTCTTAATTATAAGATATTTATTATATATTTATTTACTTATTATAAGATATCAAAGAACCTCTATTAGTTTACATTCAAAGCAGATTGTCTGGGATCACTTGGTTATATATCGGTCCGTTCTCCTTTTAATTAGAGTAATTTATTGACGTACTTACAATTATCTTAATTATAAGACATTTATTATTTATATTTATTTATTTACTTATTATAAGATATAAAAACACCTCTATTAGTCTGTTTTCAAAGCAGATTGTCTACGATTACTTGATTATATATTGGTCCGTTTTCCTTTTTATTAGAATAATTTATTGGCGTACTTACAATTATCTTAATTTTAAGACATTTATTATTTATATTTATTTATTTATTTATTATAAGATATCAAAACACCTCTATTAGTCTGTTTTCAAAGCAGATTGTCTACGATTACTTGATTATATATTGGTCTGTTTCTCTTTTTTATTAAATTAATGTACTGACATACTTATAGTTGTTTAAATTATAAGATATTTATTATTTATATTTATTTAATTATCATAAGATATCAAATTCCATTAGTTTGCCAAGCAGTTCTTCCAATTTTTCTGACTTGTCAATTATTTATTGTAATAATTGCAATCGTAGTGATGCTTTGGACGGGCTGCTAATAAGTAAGTAAGTACGTAAGACGGCACTAGACCCTTAAGGTCCAAACCGGCGGTGCTGATCTCATGGCCCTTCAGCCAGGAAGTGCAATGGGGGGTTGGGGGCCAACCATCCTGTGCTTTCACACACCCTTCCTGCCTACCTTCCCCAGATTTCTCCAGGTACCCATTTAGAGCTGGGTCGACTGTGGCTGAGCTTATAGAGTCACGCCACTGACCCCCGTCCCAAACTAAATAACTGGTCACAACTGGGATTGCTAATAGTTTCTAGATTGTCTGTAATAGATTATCTTCTACTACAACAAGCACTGTGACAACAAAGCATTTTAGTACATTCCACATACAACCGTTAATCAGGGGCTTAGGCCTAGCTCCAAAGACATACAAAATTGACCAGAAGAGACTTTACAAACTGATAACTCTAGTACCATCTTATACCATCTGTCAAACTCTTGTGTTGATGCTGTTAAGCGATATAAAGCAACGACAGCTGATATTGGGTTGACGGTAGGGGAGAGGACGTTTCGGGAGGGAGACAGGGCATGTAAAGCCAAATTAAAATCCTTGTATCACTGATTAGCCCAATTACGTTGCCTAATTCTTATATTTTATTTGGAAGGGCGTATTTTATGTCGATTCTGTCCGAGTCTAGAGTAATGGCAAGAAAAAAAAACAAAAAAAAAACACTGAACAATTTCTCATCCATATGCTTTCAAAGTGCTTTACATACAATTGGCTTTTTTCAGCCCCGCCCCAGAAAACTTTGATTTCTCTTGACCTGACCATCTGAAATTTCTTGGTAGATGGTAGATAGAGATGGTAATAGGGATAGAGGCAATAAACACCTGAAAGCTACAATTTTAAAGTTCGTTCCGAAAGACTACTTGGCAGCGGTGGTTTTGAGCTCTTGAGTTCTACCCTTACTTCAGTGATTTTTTTTTTAATTTCATGTTTTATGTTATTTAAAGAGAACTCTAATTTTATTCGTGCTGAATAGACACTGGTAATTTTTTTTCCTGATTTGAACAGTCTCGTTAGTATGATCAAAGAGAACAAAAGATGATACTTTTCTGTAATTCCGTGGTTAAAGTGCGCTTTAATTTCATTGGTTTAAGTCATTGACGTATTTTCGGAACCTAATCACTTTATTCCTCACTGAAAAAAAAACAAGATTTTTAAAAATAAAAGTAAGGAAATTCTTAACATATAAATGTTAGGAATCCTTACTCATTTTTCCCATATATTTAAAATATGAACTAGGAACCACTATATGAGAAAGATATGTTAAGTTGTTGTTGTTCGGCCTTGCTCAGGGAAGCAGGTACGAACTATGGGAACTTTGGACTGACAGAGTTAATAGTGAAAGGTGGAAAATAGTGGAAAATTTTGTTAAGCCAGCACCTTGATTCGCCTATTTCAAACAAGCTGAAATTTCGATCCCGAAACACAAAACAGCCACAAATGTACACGTGGTCTACAGAAGTATACACGATAAACGCTAATACAGTTCACTTTAGTCCATTACAGGGTATTGTATCATTTTCAGGACAGCTTTACTTTAGCTTCTTCGGTTCCAAGTACATGGGAAGTTGAAAAAAAAAATTTGGGGTGGAGGGGGGGGTCTGAGGCCAAAAGGGTCTCATTGTGCAGAGAAACATGTCTCTTGGCTTCGGTTTGAAAATTCAAAAAGGAAACAAAATTGTGCTCTAGCTAAAATTGCAAGAGACATGTAAATTGTCCAATTTACACCCAAATCATTCATCCACCACTAACTTCTGAAACACTAAAAATTTACATATTTCAATCTCTAACACATAATTTTTTCTAATGCCTCTAAACTTCCTCGTTGCTGTCAAAGACCACACCAATACAGAATCATTCCAAGTCAATTGATCTTCCTTTTTTCATGGCCCCCTGACTTGGCAAAAGTCCAATATCAATTGAAATTTAAATAAAGAGAAAATATACAACAGAGCCCTCCCAACTAGGAAAAAAGAGGAAAGAACCTAATTGCTTATGGTTACAAATTTGACTAAAAGAACATATCGCAATACCCAAAACCAAATGGCAAAAGTGACTTGGCAAAAGTCCAATACTAATTGAAATTTAAATAAAGAGGATATATACAATAGAGCCCTCACAACTAGGTAAAAAGAGGAAAGAACCTACTTGCTCGTGGTTACAAATTTGACTAAAAGAACATATCGTAATACCCAAGACAAAATGGCAAAAGTGACTTGGCAAAAGTCCAATACTAATTGAAATTTAAATAAAGAGGATATATACAATAGAGCCCTCACAACTAGGAAAAAAGAGGAAAGAATCTACTTGCTTATGGTTACAAATTTGACTAAAAGAACATATCGTAGCACCCAAAACCAAATGGCAAAAATGACTAGGGAAAAGTCGAATACCAATTGAAATTTGAATAAAGAGGATGTATACAATATATATTTGGTTGTCTTTAAGCTCAGAACATTAAAACATATTCGTCCAAAAAATGACCCATCTCCCGTACCTCCTACTCTCCAATCGTTTCTATAAAGTATAACTTTGTGTTTCGTATACATTGAATTCATCGAAGTGAAAGAGAATGATTTAAAAACACGTTTTTAATGCCTCGTTTCATAACAACTTATTTATCAATCTTGGTTGAGCCTCGCTGGGGTAAGGATGCTGGGACTGTCTTGAAAAATTTTTCGTTTTAGTTTTATTGATTTTCTCCTGTTGCAAGTTTTTTCATCTTATATATTTTTGTATTGCTGAGGACAGCCCTGGGACATAGGGCCGAAACAGAAATTCCCTATTGTGTCTTTTTTGTTTTTGGTGTTTGTAATGGAAAGGCAGTGTGTTCTTGGTTGCTATTTAAAGAAAGATATCGAACGTCGTCTCTTTACGATATATTTAAACCGAAGGAGAGCAGAAAAAGTCGCACACAGAACATTTTATCTTAAACTAGTAAAGATCACCGCATGTTTATTAGTCAAAGATATTCGACAGGCCGCCGTGCAAAAAGCGGTAGTAAAGTAGCACTGCTACTTGGCAGTTTTCAATTTTGTTCGAAAATACCATTTTTACAAAATACTTTTTGCTCAAAGAAAAGCTGTCAAAACACATTTTGTGCAGCTAAAGTGTCAGCAGCTCTTGAAATTTTGTCGAGTTATGCTGCTGGAAGCTTTGCAACTTTTTCCATACCTGTTAACAGGCAGTACAAGTGATTTTAGGCACTGAAACATGTTTTTTCCCAAAAATGGAACTGTCCCCAGCCCCCAATACATATGTTCCAGTCAATATGACCAGTGGAGAGACATCCAGGAGAGGGATCGTTTTAAGCTAAGTAACGACGAAGACCATACTGCCTTTCCATCCAAAAAATAACAAGTCAAAACAGGGAATTTAACTGAACATGTGGAACTGTGTAAATCTTAAGAATATTTCGGCTCTAAATCAAAGAGCCTTAGAAAGTTACGTATATAAAAAATTAAAGTTAAAATAAAATGGAATCCTTGAAGCTAAAATTGAAAAATAAAAGTCACAGAATTATTACTTCAACGACGTTCAACCGGGATTAAAGGTGAAACCCTACGAAACGAGGCAATTCATTCAGGTAAAGTTATGTTTTTAACGCTCATCTTGCCTTTTTAGCAGCTAACATAAAGGGGTCTGTTTGTAACTGGTTCGTCGGTATTTCGTTCATCGTTCAACTGGTTGATCTGCTCACCGGTTACTGGATTTTAAAAGTTTGCTAAGTCGTTTTGATTAAATGCATGCTACCTAGCTAATTTATCAACTATGGGCTGCCTCCCCGTAGTAGCATAATATTTGCAGGCATGGATATATAATGAGTCGGAGGTAATAGGCTTCGGAATGTCTGTGCAGGATTTCTACTCTTGTTGATAGAAGAGCATCGCCAAGTGTTGAAAACCATGTTGTGACCAAGATGGGCCCAGGATTGCACAAAGCCCCCAGCCAAACTGGAGGTCCCAGGGACATCTAAATTTCTGGTTCTTGGCCGGCTTCAGCGCTTTGATGCAGACTTGAGAAGATATGTTGGTCCCTGTCCTGCACTGGTATCTGGGATAATTACTTTTCCTGAGGCCAAAATAATCCCAACGATTTAAAGAATGGAGCTTTGAGTGTTACAACGTTAAAAAATGACTATCGTATCGACATTTTGACTGACGAATTCAGATGATTTGAACTAGATTTATTAGAAGTTTCAGAAACTCATATCCCAGGGGTAGGAAGAATGAAATTAGGGGATATAGAAGGCAGGAAGGATGGGAGTATATAGGCAGGGAGTAGGGCTCATGATGAATAAGGAAGTTGCTAAGTCTTGTTTAGGCTGTTTAATGATAGAATACTAATCGCTCATTTTATGACTAAAAAGATCAGGGTATCAGTTATAGTAGTATATGCCCCTGTTGAACCAACTGACGGAGATACTAGTGACTCAGATGAATTTTACTAACAGTTACGGGAGCAAATAGACAGGGTACCAGGTAGAAATATGGTTTTTTCACAAGGAGATTTTAACGCCCAGGTTGGTAGAATTAGGGATGGATGGTATCCTAGCCGAGGTAAATTTAGTGTAGGAAAAGAAAACAGTAATGGCAACAGACTTAATGCAATTTTGTAGGTATAACAACCTAGTTATAACCAAAACGTGTTTGGTCATAAAATGGCCCATAAGTTGACATGATATTCACGTGATGGTAAGACAGCAAATCTTATTGATTATGTTATTGTAAACCGTAGACTAGCAGGATCAATTCAAGATATTAGGGTATATAAGAGTGCTGTTATTAATGTTAAAAGTAAAGATCACCATTTAGTAGTGTCTAAGATGAATTTAAAGCTGAAATTTCGGATGGGTAACTTCCTCCCTGGAAGTTATGATGTTGGTAGACTCCAGGATGAAAATTTGAGAGAAACTTTCCAGGAATAGTTGAATACTAAACTTGAGAGTTTAAAATTTGACGATGTGGAAGATGGAGAGAACAATTTGTGAAGTTGTTGATGGTGTCTTAGGGAAGAAAGTTAAGACTGCAGCTAGGAATATTAGTGAAAAAGCTTTATGTTTAATAGAGATTAGAAGGGTTTTGTACAAGAATTATCAGAGTGACAGATCATATGAAAAAAAGGAATGTAAAGAACGTGGAGAAAGCAGGATCTGGAAGATGCAGCTAGACGGCATAATAGGTAAATATTATACTGGTATGTTAATAAATTGAGAGGGAAATCAATCCGGACTAGTCCCAGTTAAAGATAGGAATGGGGCCACAAGTAGTGGTAAGGACAGAGTTAAAGAAAGATGGGTGGAACATTTTGAGAATGTGCTAAACCGAGAAGCAGTTGCAGAAAAAGATACAGACGAAGATGAAAAAGTTTATGATACCTTGAATGTGAAGGAAGATTTGTTTTGTGAGGATGAAGTAGCGACAGTACTAAATGGATAAAAAAATAATAAGGCTCCAGGTGCTGACAATGTGATAAATGAGTTTCTTAAAGATGGTGGCTCTGAGATTAGACATTAAATAAAAAAAAAACAAGTTTTTTTTAACTGCAAGTAAGGAGCGACAATAAAGCTTAAAACGGACAGAAATTATTCCATATATGAAAGGTGTTGTCCACTCCCTAACGCCACACTCTTAACGCTAAAGTTTGACTCTTTGTCACAACTCTACTTTTTGAAACAATAAAGAAACTTTAGCGTAAAGAGCGAGGCGTTGAGAAGGGGAAAACCCCTTTCATATACGGAATAATTTCTGTTCGTTTTAAGTTTCCATGTCACTCCTTACTTGCAGCCAAAAAAAAACTTGTTTTTGTTATTTAAAAATAATTCTGGGTACCCGGCTGACTGACCGTATTTCAAACAGTAAGTTGTACGAAAAATGTAGTACAATCCCGCTTTCTAGGCCTATAATGAGAGAAAGGTTTAGATGGCTAGACCACGTTCTGCGGATGAAGGATGCCAGATTACCGAAGGTTGTCCTTTTTGGCCAACCGTCTGGGGCTAAACGGAAAGCAGGTCGTTCTCGTCTGGGGTGGGAGGGTGCCATAAATAAAGATTTAAAGGAAGTAGGCACTTCCTGGGGGGCGTGTAAAGAAGGAGGCCTCGAACAGATTGGGTTGGAGGAGGAGCGTGCGTAACTGTGTTGGCCTCAGGCGACTTAGTAAAACGGTGAGTTATTAGTAGTAGTAGCAGTAGAAGTAGCATGTTAATTCAATTTAATTAAATTCATGTTGGGGGAGTGAATACACCCCCAAATCCCTACTTAAATTTTTTTTATTATTTGGTCAAGTTTAATTTAAATTGCCTCAAGCAAAAACTTGTTTAATACCCAAATTATTGCCAATGAGAAAGGTGTTTTCAAAAAGTATTTGATGGCTGTGGTTTTAAAAAATATGGCTGCTTCGATTCTGCCAAAAAGCAGCCATATTTTGGAAACCCCTGTTTTGAATTTGACAGTTTTAATTTGAAAGATTCCATTTTATCGCAGGTTTTGTTTTATTCATATACGTAGCTTGCTAAGGACGGCTCTTAGATATAGCCGAAATATTCTTAAAGTTTAAACAATTCCACTATCTTGGGTGAATTCCCAGTTTGTTTAATTGTTGTTTTAACGTTATAAGTAACAAAAAAATAAATAAATAGATGAACCTTTTGGTTCTAGGCAAGACGATATATATTCCAAATGTGAAGAAAAATATCGCGCAAAAGAGGTGACGCAAATACATCAAAATTTTTTACTTTATTTATTTATTTTTCTATTTCATTTTTATTTCTTTATTTTTTATCTTTTTTTAAATTTATTTACTTTAATTTCATCTTTTTTTGTTATTTATTTATTTTTTACCTAAAACGGGTGAGGAAAATCAGTCAATCACCGAGAGGCAATCCCGAAGTGAATTTCAGGTACTGCAGCTTAGTCTACATACCATATTACGTACGGAGACACAGAGAGCAGAAAAGATATATTTTCGAAACTTATTATTTATAGATATTGCATTGATATCTTCAGTATATCTATATCTTCAGCATTGCACTATGTATCTTCAGAACCGTATTTAACTTTAACAGTGATTTATCTTCAAAGGATTAAATACGAGTTTTTCTTATTTTTCAGACATTTTAATATTCACAACTTTAATAAGATCTTCAATACATCTAAATCTTCAATACTGAAAAATATTTCTTCAATATTTAAGGTAACTATAAAGTTACTTTAAAAGTGATTTATCTTCAAAGGACTAAACATGAATTTTTTTTTCCGTTTTTCAGACCTTCAGATCTTCACAACTTTTTAAAAATCTTCAACATACCTGCATCTCCAATACTGCAAAATATTTCTTCAATATTTAAGGTAGCTATAAAGTTAACTTAAAAGTGATTTCACTTTAAAGGATTAAACATAAGCTTTTGTTTTTCCGTTTTTCAGATCTATATCATCAATAATGCCCAATATATCATCAATATTTAAGGTAGCTATAAAAGTTATCTATAAAGTGATATATCTTCAAAGGATAAAACCTGAGTTTTTTTTTTTTTTTTTTTTTTTTTTCGATCTTCAGACCTTTAGATCTTCACATCTTTTTTTAAGATCCTTTCAACATATATACATTTTCAATACAGCACAATATATCTTCAACGTTCAATGCTTAGTATTTATAGATACTACATCGATATCTTCAATACTTCACGGTATATCCAACATTTGCCACTTAGTGTTTATAGGTACAGCACCGAAATCTTCAGTACTGCACAATACATCTTCAACATATAAAACTTAGTGTTTATAGATATTGCATCGACATCTTCAATACTGCACGGTATATCCAACATTTGCCACTTAGTGTTTATAGGTACAGCACCGAAATCTTCAGTACTGCACAATACATCTTCAACATATAAAAGTTAGTGCTTATAGATATTGCATCAAAATCTTCAATACTGCACGGTATATCCAACATTTACCACTTAGTGTTTATAGGTACAGCACCGAAATCTTCAGTACTGCAAAATATATCTTCAACATATAAAACTTAGTGTTTATAGATAGTGCATCGATACCTTCAATACTGCACGGTATATCCAACATTTATCACTTAGTATTTATAGGTAAAGCACCGAAATCTTCAATACTGCACAACACATCTTCAACATATAAAACTTATTGTTTATAGATATTGCATTAACATCTTCAATGCTGCACGGTATATCCAACATTTGCCACTTAGTGTTTATAGGTACAGCACCGAAATCTTCAATACTGCACAATACATCTTCAATACTGCACGGTACATCCAACATTTGCCACTTAGTGTTTATAGGTACAGCACCGAAATCTTCAGTACTGCACAATATATCTTCAACATATAAAACTTAGTGTTTATAGATATTGCATCAACATCTTCAATACTGCACGGTATATCCAACATATGCCACTTAGTGTTTATAGGTACAGCAAAGAAATCTTCAGTACTGCACAATACATCTTCAACATATAAAACTTAGTGTTTATAGATATTGCATCAACATTTTCAATACTGCACGGTATATCCAACATTTGCCACTTAGTGTTTATAGGTACAGCACCGAAATCTTCAGTACTGCACAATACATCTTCAACATATAAAACTTAGTGTTTATAGATATTGCATCAGCATCTTCAATACTGCACGGTATATCCAACATTTGCCACTTAATGTTTATAGGTACAGCACCGAAATCTTCAGTACTGCACAATACATCTTCAACATATAAAACTTAGTGTTTATAGATATTGCATCAACATCTTGAATACTGCACGGTATATCCAACATTTGCCACTTAGTGTTTATAGGTACAGCACCGAAATCTTCAGTACTGCACAATACATCTTCGACATATAAAACTTAGTGTTTATAGATATTGCATCAACATCTTCAATACTGCACGGTATATCCTACATTTGCCACTTAGTGTTTATAGGTAGAGCACCGAAATCTTCAGTACTGCACAATACATCTTCAACATATAAAAATTAGTGTTTATAGATATTGCATCAACATCTTCAATACTGCACGGTATATCCAACATTTGCCACTTAGTGTTTATAGGTACAGCACCGAAATCTTCAGTACTGCACAATACATCTTCAACATATAAAACTTAGTGTTTATAGATATTGCATCAACATCTTCAATACTGCACGGTATATCCAACATTTGCCACTTAGTGTTTATAGGTACGGCACCGAAATCTTCAGTACTGCACAATACATCTTCAACATATAAAACTTAGTGTTTATAGATATTGCATCAACGTCTTCAATACTGCACGGTATATCCAACATTTACCACTTAGTGTTTATAGGTACAGCACCGAAATCTTCAGTACTGCACAATACATCTTCAACATATAAAACTTAGTGTTTATAGATATTGCATCAACATCTTCAATACTGCACGGTATATCCAACATTTGCCACTTAGTGTTTATAGGTACAGCACCGAAATCTTCAATACTGCACAATACATCTTCAACATTTAATACTTAGTATTTATAGATACTGCATCGATATCTTCAATACTGCATGGTATATCCAACATTTGCCACTTAGTGTTTATAGGTACAGCAACGAAATCTTCAGTACTGCACAATACATCTTCAGCATATAAAACTTAGTGTTTATAGATATTGCATCAACATCTTCAATACTGTACGGTATATCCAACATTTGCCACTTAGTGTTTATAGGTACAGCACCGAAATCTTCAGTACTGCACAATACATCTTCAACATATAAAACTTAGTGTTTATAGATATTGCATCAACATCTTCAATACTGCACGGTATATCCAACATTTGCCACTTAGTGTTTATAGGTACAGCACCGAAATCTTCAATACTGCACAATACATCTTCAACATTTAATACTTAGTATTTATAGATACTGCATCAACATCTTCAATACTGCACAACAAAATCTTTAGTACATAAGGTAACTAAGTTACCTTTAAAAGTGATTTATCTTTAAAGGATTAAACATGAGTTTTCTTTTCTCCGTTCTAATCTCACAAAAACAGGAAGTATTACGAAAACTAATTCAACAACGCATTAAAAATGAGGTATTAAAGTTGCTCTTGGAATTCAAATGAGCACCGGTCTTGAGACAGAAAAGAGATTAGAAATTTTCTCTTTTGTAAAAAGCAATCATTCGGAAATGGGATCCCTAAGGAAATTTTAGTATCGAAATGATAAAATATATTCAACGTTTAAAAATCATTCATTTTAATTCAGTAGATAGTTTGGGGGAATAACATGGTTCTGTCATTGCATTTTTTTTTTTTTTTTCTCTCTTGTGAACTATCCGACCGAGCAAGAAAAGTAAACTCTATTAAACATCAACAAATCATCAAAGAAATATTACTCAAGGACAAGGTCCACGACGAGCCCCCCCCCCCACCTCCCCTGGAAGACTTCGAATTTGGATTTATGACTCTGATGGAACAATATGTTTAATTTTAAATTATTTTGATACGGAATCATAAAAATTCAAAAATAATCATAATACACATCTTAGAAAATCGATTTTCTTCATCTCTTGTAAACCCCTTAGCTTTTGAAACATTTACTTTGTTTTTAAAAAGACATATTGATTTCTTCTCTTTTTTTAGTTCAAATTATGACACTCCAAACTAAAAAAAGAAAAAACAGAGGAAAGAACAAAATTTCAATGAGCTTTACACCACATTTGGTCACAGCGGGGATTAACAAAAAATTAGTTTTTGAGATAACTGGTTTTTCAAAGTCTTTTCAGAAATCAAATAACAAAAAAATTGGAAAAATTGACTTTTTTCTTGCACAATAGATGAAAAAAGGGGTAGAGCAACTTTAATAGGTTTGTGAATCTGTTTGCCCTATTTTCTTTTTAACATAATACTTTTTAATTTTGTGATGCTTAATCGTTTTCCTGGGTCCCCCTCCCCACCTGAGAAAAAGTTCATCGAGGAATCCATGTAATATCCTCCAGAGTCTATTCCCTATCCTTCCTTGAAATAGAAAAGCAGAAACTGATTTCCTTCATGGAATGACACATTTTGCTGGGACTTTTCTTTTTCTAGTTTTTGCCAGTCCTCTCAAAAACAGATTAGAAAAAAAAATACAAATAAATTTCGCGTAGATCATATGAAAAACATGGTAAAATTTTCAGCATCATCATAATAAATCAAAGAAATGTGTGTTTCTATAATTTTGTGAAAAACAAGCAAAAAAAAGATATTTTTTGTAAATAAAATGTCCTTTCATTTACTACAATGGGACGTGACGTCTCTAACTAGGTTGCTAGCTACCGCTGCAACCCTGATAAGACATTTTAAATGTTGTTTCTTTACTAATACATGTGATTAACATAACAACTGGCGACTTTTTTTCCTCTCTCTTATTCGTTATTTTCTATTTTTGCATCTTATTTAAATGTCCTGATTATTAATGCAAAAATTTGACATTGTTATTCTAATGTTCTTCTTCTATGAACCACAAACAACCGTGATATTTAATAGTGATTAAAATGTTAGTACTACGTTGTAATATATATTTTCATTCAAAATCAGTTTCTATAGCCTGAAAAATAAAAAAAAAATATTTGTGCAATTTCAATTTCTCTGGAACGGAGTCACGTAATCTTGGCACGTTAACGCACTCGAGCGCTCTAGCACGTAAAGTGATGAATAGACATAGCGTCTTTGCAAGTTAAAAATGATGCAGCTTCAAAATACGTGTATTTTTGTCAGTTTTAGAAGCTTCAAAATACGTGTATTTTTGTCAGTTTTAGAAGCTTCAAAATACGTGTATTTTTATCAGTTTTAGAAGCTTCAAAATACGTGTATTATTGTCAGTTTTAGATGAAGGAATTATCGGAGATTAACGCTTACTTTAAGAGCTTTTTACATGGTACGACACTATATTTGAGTTTTGTGTGTGGCAAGAATCGACACGGCAACTTTTTTCTTCCAGAATGTTTTGTCTTCGTTTAATCTCGCTAAAGTTTCAAGTCAATTGGAGAAACAATAAAAACAATTTATTTATTACCCACCAAAATATTGTACAATAATTAATAAAATGTGTAGTAAAAAGATGTCCACACAAAAAATCCAAAGACAAAATATTAACTATGGAAAAATTGGCAAAAAGGTTTGCTTCTCACTCAATTGAATTTTTCTACAATTAGTCACGACTTGATGCCCACTACTATTCCATTTTATTTCAAATTCATGTCATGTCATGGGCATCAAGTCATGGCTGATTGTAGAAAAAGCCAAGACAGATAGTCCAATTGAGTGAGAAGCAAGTCTGGCATTAATCCCCCCCCCCTTATTAGGATTGTACAAAAGGAGGTTAGTTCATTCGTTGATAGATATGTCTATTTATTATCTGTCCATGCGTCATTGCTAGGGAGATAAGGAGAAAGTTGATCAAGAACAGTAGGCTACTTGGGAGCTTTCTGTGCAGCTATTCTAACTTTAATGTCATTTCAAGATTTTATATTTATTAATTAAAATCCGGTTACGTGTCCGAGGAGGAATGGAAAGAAGAAACTTACAACCTCTGAAACAACGACTCCTGATTCTTTTTAAATAACTTTTTTCTAGGATAAGGAAAATATTCAGTCTCGTTCAAAAATCGATAAAACTCAGTTAAAAACTTTTTTCTGGCGTGGGGGAATATATATAAGAAGGGGAGAAATTAATCCCAGGTTTTTCTTCTCACTCATTTGGACTATCTGTCTTGGCTTTTTCTACAATTAGCCATGACTGGATTGCCCACAACTAGTCCATTTTAATTCAAAGGTGTCAACCTAGTAGACACACCGAGGAATTTGAAACCGATTGGAAAACAAAACAATTCGGGCCTACTTTCGGTTTCGCGAATAAATACAACAGTTTATTCCATAGCTTTTGTACTTCATGTCCCTCTAGATATCTTCGTATGTCGATGTATAAAAGAAGATCTCGTCGAACTTAGAACTAAGGGGCGTATCTAATATTTTATAATTTTACACGAGCCAGCAACTAAAAAATGCAACTTTCGCGTGAACGAACATGCCTTATTTTAATGCAACAAAAATTTCAGAAATAAGTGTCAGTAGCTGCATAATCTGGCTTTAATCTGGCATTAATCTGGCATAATCTGCATAATCTGGCATTAATCTGGCATAATCTGCATAATCTGGCTTTAATCTGGCATTAATCTGGTCTTAATCTGGTTTTAATCTGGCATCAATCTGGCATTAATCTGGAATTAATCTGCATAATCTGGCTTTAATCTGGCATTAATCTGGTTTTAATCTGGCATCAATCTGGTTTTAATCTGGCATCAATCTGGTTTTAATCTGGCATAATCTGCATAATCTGGGGTAAGTGGTGCATAGAATTATACCAAGAATACTTCAAGCCACACTTGAATACTGCTTCTAAGAGGTGAAGTACAACCAATGCCAAAGTTAAATCCAGTCTATGCTAGAATGTTCAGATGTAGAAAAAGCTTCGTACCAGCCTTTAAAGGAAAAAAAAGATACTCTCTTTGATATATTTTCATTCTGTGTATCATGTCCTTTTTGCTTATCAGTTTTATGACATTTTCAGTGCTTTTTACTATATTCATTCTTTGTAAATCGTTTAGAATCGGGGGGTTTTTATGACACATGTTTAATGTTCCAAAAGATTGTTGATATTAGCACTGCCCCTTTTTTAGGCAGTTGATTTTTTTTCTGGCTATTGAGCAAAACTGAGCATGCCTCACTACCGTCAAAGATGTTTGTGTGAGCCATTAGCAATGAAATTTTTACTAAAATCTGGATTTCCCTAACGCTAATTTCAGCCAATCAGAATTTTTATAGGATTTTCTGATTTACTGAAAAGTTCTATGAAAAATTCTGATTGACTGAAATTAACACTAGCTAAATCTTCAATCACTAAAATCTTATTCTACTCCAATAGGAGCGCCTTAGCTTCGCCTCGAGTTAAACTGAGATAGACGGGTGCAATCGCCTCAATTGACCAAACCAAACCAGTTGACGTTCGCATTCGCTTTGATTCAGACCAAATTAAATAATGAGTGACAGTGAAATAGTGATTGGACTATTGGACAGTTTAGTTGATGAAGATTATGAACGTGGAAGGCGAAATAAAGCTCATTCGCGTCGCAGAATACTCTCAAGTGAGAGTGATAGTGATCATAGAACAAATAGTGGCTCTCGGAGCCCAGAGTTTCAAACTCATGCTCGATATGGCTCTCGGAGCCCTCAAATTAGTTCTAGGAATGACAAATCTAGCTCTCGGAGCCCACAAATAGGTTCTAGAACCATAAGAACTGGCTCTGTGAGCCCCGTAAAAATCCATGACAAAAAGCGGAAGGCTTCTCCGGAAAAGCGAAAAGGTAAAAGATTAAAAGAAAACACGTCAAATGACTCTCTATTCAAAAAGATTTCTGATGAACATTTTGGTAACAAAGAGGGTCCCAAGATCCATAAAAACTTGCCAAAGTTGCAAATAGAGCTTTCTCCGAGCCTTTGGAAATAGGGAAGCTAAAAGATTTATTTGAGCGCCACCCTAGGCCTGCGAATACAGATAAAATTGTTGTTCCCAAGGTGAATAGTGAGATTTGGGCCACTCTCTCAGCACGTGCTAAGCAGAGGGATGCTAAGGCACTTCAAGTGCAGCGGACAATTGTTCACTCAACCTTTTGTGTTTTAGAGGCAGTAAATGATGTTCTTGAGCTCGAAAATGAGCATATCAAAGAAAAGGTTGTTAAAAACCTAACAGATGCAGTTCACATGCTTGGCCTCACCAATTATGATTTAAGTCTAAAAAGACGCCATGCGATGAAATTCGAGTTGAGCCCAGATCCCATGGTGGCATCCGCTTTATGCGCTCCCGAAGTCAAAGTCACGGAGTTTTTTTTTGGCAAAGATGTTGCAAAAACAACGTCCAAAGCCAAATCCGTGGCGGATTTGAAAAAATCATTTGGAAGACCAAAAAACGTGCAAGGGGGGGCCTACCGTTATCGCCGATGGCAGAACGAGACTCCCCGTCCATTCTATCGAAAAAAGCAGAACCAGGACCGTCAGGAGAGGCCGAAATTCCAGAACTTTCAGAAAAGGGATCGCAAATAGGTGGTATGTACCATTTAACATACCCTGACCTTGAGTTTTATGATTTTGTTGTAAATTTCAATAGGCAGTCCAAACATTTGGTTGATAATTTTAAAGCAGGGAGAATTAGTAAGTTTATCTCAAAATGGCAATCAATAACAAGTGATTTGAATATTTTGAATATTGTGGCTTCAGGCTATAAGATTGAATTCGAGAAAAGACCATTAAAAGCTTTGGTAACAAAAAACAGAAGTTTTACGCCTGAAGAAATGCAGGCTATACGAAAAGAAGTTTATATTTTATTGCATAAAGGAGTTATTATTAAAGTACCCGAGTTCAGAATAAAAGGAATACTTTGTGTTTCTCCCGTTTTTACGGTCCCAAAGAAAGATGCGTCTTCTCGGTTTATTTTGAATCTTAAAAAACTAAACGAAAGTATTAAATATTACCATTTTAAAATGGAAAGTGTTCAGTCTGCGGTTCTTTTAATGACAAAAAATTGTTATATGGCCTCTGTTGACCTTGTTGACTTTTATTATTCATGCCCTGTTGATTTTGAGTATCAATTATGGCTTTGTTTTGAAGTAGATTGTTATTATGCTTTCACATGTATGCCAAACGGCTTATCATCTGCCCCAAGGGTTCTCACGAAACTTATGAAACCCGTTTTCTCCCTTCTTCGACGAAAAGGTTATATGCCAATTGTTTATCTAGACGATACCCTTCTTCTGGGAAGGTCAGTTTTAGAATGTCAAAACAATGTCTATGAAACAGTGAAATTACTGTCAGAGGTGGGGTTTGTAATTCACCCGGGGAAGTCAGTTCTCATTCCAAGTCAAAGAATAGAATTTCTGGGTTTTTTATTAGATTCGCGATTAATGTGTATTTCCCTGCCGGAAAGAAAAATTGAAAAGGTTCTAGATTCAGTTTCAAAAGTTCTCCGTCAAAAATCGACTACGATTCAAAATTTGGCCGAAACTCTAGGTGTTCTTGTTTCAACTTTCCCAGCAGTGGAATTAGGGCCTTTATATTACCGGAAAGCGGAATCATTGAAAATTCAAGCACTAAAGCACGCGAAGGGTGATTTTGCGGCTAGGCTAACTTTAACATCCGATGTAATTTCCGAATTGCATTGGTGGTTGAACATTGCCAACCATGCGTCTAAAGCAATTGAACCTAGGTCAATTGACAAATATTTGTGGATGAATATTCCATGAAAACAGCCACAGGCGAATGGTCCTCAGAAGAGAAGGGATTTGACATCAATGTTTTAGAAACGAAGGCCGTTTATCTGGGATTAAAGTGTTTTGCTCAGGATATTAAGGGCATTCATGTCAGGCTGCGTTCAGATGATATAACCACATTAGCTTATATAAATAAAATGGGAGGAACAAAATCTCAATTGTGTAACTATTTCGCAAATAGGATCTGGCAGTTAGTATTGCAGGATAAAGGGTGGATATCTGCAGAGCATGTGCCAGGAGTTGTTAATATCGCGGATAAAGCATCTCGAAAATTTGATAATGAAAAAGAATGGAAATTGAATTCTAGAATATTCGTTATTTTGAATTCGTTGGTATGTCAGTCGATAGATATTGATCTGTTTGCAACCAGATTAAATTTTCAGATTAAACCATTTGTTTCTTGGAAACCAGATCCAGAATGTTTTTTCGTAGATGCATTTGCAATGAGTTGGGAGCCTCATTTCTTTTATGCCTTTCCCCCATTTAGCTTAATTCTAAGGACCCTTCAGAAGGTAGAGACAGATCAGGCAACTGGTATTTTGATTTTCCCAAAATGGACCACACAAGTTTGGTATCCCTTACTATTAAAGCTCTTAATAGGAAGTCCTATACTTTTACCAAATGATACTTTTACTTTGTCTCTTCCACAGAAACCGACCTTACACCATCCATTGTCCAAAACGTTACGCCTAGCGGCTTGTGTCGTCTCCGGCAAGGGCTTCACCACCAAGGATATTCTCCTTCCACAGTCGATATTATCATGGATGGATGGCGGGATTCAACTAAGCGTCAGTACAGGGTTTACATTGAAAAATGGATCGACTTTTGTGGAAGAAACACAATCCAGGCCTTGGAGGCAACTGTACCGGAGACTTTGACCTTTCTTACGGAACTGTTTTACTCAGGTGTTGGATACAGTGCTATTAATACTGCGAAGAGTGCTTTATCCACAATTTTACCAAGCCTTCAGTTAGGCAGTAATCACATCACTAAGAAATTCATGAGAGGTGTCTTTAATAGAAGGCCTAGCCTACCCAAGATTTCTAGTATTTGGGATGTAAAATGTGTATTCGATCTATTTAGATTGCCAGTTTGGGATATCGAAAACCTTAAATTAAAGACACTAACACAAAAATTAGCGGTTTTATTGATTCTATCGGCTTGTGAAAGAGTTCAGTTGTTGGCCAATTTGTCACTTAATAATATGATAAATAATGACGATGGAAGTTTTGATTTTCAAATTAATGTGCTATTAAAAACAACGAAACCGGGAAACCACAAATCAGTAGTTAAATTTCGACCTTTTCAAGAGTCGTCCCTTTGTCCGGTGACGCACTTAGCTAGGTATATTAGAATGACGTCATACCTGAATAGAGACGACGCACTTTTTCTTACATATCGTAAGCCTTATACCGCTGCGTCCAAGTCATCTATTTCTAGATGGATAAAAGAAGTATTATTTCTTGCAGGTATAGATACCAGTGTTTACGGTGCTCATAGCACACGGTCTGCCTCAACGTCCCACCTTAAAGCAAGAGGAGTTGATGTTGACCAAATCATAAGATATGTAGGCTGGACAAATGCTAAAACGTTTGCAAGGTTTTATAATAAACCAATTGAAAGTGAAAAACAGTTATCTGATTTTTGAAATCACTCATCGCATTCTGTTATATTTGAATTATTTTACTATAAATGAAATTTTGTACAGCGGCCTCTTTTTATTGAATAGGGCTATTATTGGTCATTAGTGTTGGTTTAGCTCATGCTGAACTTTAAAATCTCAGTTTAACTCGAGGCGAAGCTAAGGCGCTCCTATTGGAGTAGAATTTATAAATTAAACGAAAACTTACCAAGTTTGAAGTTTGATTGTAATTCTACTCCAAAGAAGGAGCGCCAGCGTAGCTGAGAGTTCAACTGCCCTCCCAATTTCCCTTCCCGTTGAACTCTCAGCGTTTCATCATGAGCTTAACCACCGCATACTACAACGACTTTAAAACACTGGTTTGGTTTGGTCAATCGAGGCGATTGCACGCGTGTATCTCAGTTGAACTCTTAGCTACGCTGGCGCTCCTTCTTTGAAGTAGAATTACAATCAAACATCAAACTTGGTAAATTTTCGTTTAATTTATCAATTATGACTGGACCTTCAGGTTATATCAGCAATAGGCCAACCTCAATTCTCTTTTTTAAAGTAAATGCGCCATAGCAAGTGGGCAAAGAATACAATTCTGATAGAAAAGTTCCAGGAGCATAAAAACTGAAAAACGTGCAAAAAGAAAAAAAAGGCAATTAAATTGATTATTCATCAAGTTTTAATAGCTTTCATGGCGTTTCTTGAAAATGGGAAATAAGCCCAAACAATACAAATTGTAGGCTTCAACTTTACACACCAAACCGTATTCAACCTGATCTAAGAGTCTTCAAGCCGGCTTAGTCTCATGATAAGGAAAGCCAAATAATGATTAAGTTACATTTTTTGGCCTTCATATTTTTTTTTTCGAATTAGCGACAAGAAAATTTCTTTATGGGAAGTACTCTAGCAGTGGGAGGAGGGCAAGTACTTACGAAAGCTTTTTTCAAACCAAAATATAGATGGAGCCTTGTATATACTTTTTCTATTGTCTTTTTATTTTTCAGGGAGGGGAGAGTTTTTCAGGGAGTCCACAAGATAAGCATTCCTAGTACCAACAGTAGTACAAGATGTGCTCTGAAGAGCAACAACAGGGTTATATATGGTGGCCTATCTAGGCCACAAACAACCAGCAAAATTCACAGTAGATTCCAGCAACATTAAAATTTGATAGCCAGTAAGAAACTATTATCGATTGGTTTAAATTGATTTTAATACATACTATAGAAAATAAACTTTAGTGGGACTTTCAACACACGTGGGTAGATGCACGTGCTCAGGAAGTTATTAGTGAGTCAAAGACTATTTGGGCATCTCATTCCGATGCCACCAACACCCTCTGCTAGAATTATATACGACTTTGGCCCCACATCGCATGGTTGGTTACGGCCGAGGGGTACACATTGGACAAAATGGAAGGACAATTTTCAGGACTATCTCGACATGGCCAACATTGTTGTTGAGGCCCTACTCATAGCAGCAGATAGGAGCAAGGGAGCACCTGCTCCACCTGGAGGAGCAAAGTTGCTATGGTCTCTACGCCACACCATGAGGCAGGAGCCTTAAGTCAGGCCAAGACTGATAATCATAATCCCCCTACACAATAAGGAAGAAGGGAGAATATAGAAAAACTTTGAGCATTTCGAGGATAGAAGGTTAAGAGGGCTACTCATTTCACGGATCGTTTCCATGATAATTGCTAGGTAAGAGACACATTCCTCCGATATCAACGCTCATAAAATTTACATAATTACATTTCGATTTTCAAATTCTGTATTCCCTTTTTCCCCTTCAGCAATTATTCAAACATTTCCAAATTTGGCCCTGTTTGACACAAAGTGAAAGAAAAAACTCGAAAAAGAAAGAAAAAAAAAGCAGGGAATGACAAAGGGAGAGACAGGAAACCAAAAATGGATTGGGAAACAGAGCAACTTGAGGGAAAAGGAAAATTATGGAAAGAAAAACAGACGGAAAGGTTGAATTATAGATGGACAACGTGGGAAAGAAAAAAAACAAAAGGTTAAAAAACAGGCGTGTATATAGCAAATTAAATCACTTGAGAGGAATGTCTAAATTCAAAAAAAAAAAAACACAAGAATTATTTGAAAAATACTAGAATAATATAAATAACAAAGGAAGAGTCGTAATAACTTTAACATTTCAGGAGGGGGGGGGGTTACTTACAAGGAGCCTTTCCTTCCAATCACGTACCTGGTAAAGAGCATTAGAGGCTTCTGTTTTACAGACTAATTCAAACTCAACTGTGAGAAGGTCAAACTATTAAAAAACAAATAAAACAACAGGATTATTAACTAAAGTAAAATTATTAAGGAGTCTTTAAACTAAGAAAAAAAGACAATTAACTGAACACTTACATCTCTCCTGGGGAAGGTTTGCAGGACCTTGTATTCAGAGGTCGAAAACCCTTGGACAAATAAGAAGTCAAACATTGTCTTCAATGGACCAATTGACGAAAATCGTCTCGTCACCTGTTTCCCATCTGGTAGACGGAAACGTATGGCGGTCACATCAGCGCCAGGTGGCGGCTCCGAAGGAAGTGTTGCACTAACTTCTTCTTGCCGTCGCTGTGGGGAAGAAACCGCGTAATTTAAGCAGAACTTTACATTAAACACGAACATGAATATGGCGAGAAATATTAGCTACGTTATTTCCCTGAAAACGTGACCACAATATTTAAAAAAAGGCCTTTTACAGTGCTCAGAGCCCTACACTTACCTCTTCACGGTGACGCTGAGGAAGGAAATTGCCAAAACGAAAAAGAACAAGTGATGTTCCAAGTCACAGAGTATTTTTGTGGAACAAAACATTGAAATTATCTTTCAGGGAGATGTTCATTAAAAGGAAAAGCATACGACAATGCACTTAAAAGTCTCTACCGACAGAGCTGATCTCCGTTTCATGGCCCTTCAGCCAGGAAGTGCAATTGGTGGTTCGGGGCCTGCCATCCTATACTTTCACACACCCTCCCAGATTTCTCCATGGGCCCATTTAGAGCTGGGTCAACTCTGGCTTAGCGTACAGAGCCAAGCCACTGAGTCCCATTCTTAACCAAATAACGAAAAAAAACAGGACTCAGCCCCTAGTCCTCACGGAAAAAGGAAACACAGATGTTCATTGGTCATAATTAAACATTTAAATCTTTAAAAGAATTCAAGACCCTCTTGATGAGGTGTCGCGTTTATCTAGGAAATTCCAAGTGGAAGAAATAACGCTCATTCGGATTCTAAGCAAAATATAAAACGGATTCTGTCCGAAAATTAATTTTGAAACACATTCAAGACAAAATATGCACGAAAACGAAACCAAAAAAATGGCATATGAAACCGAAACTGCATATGAGGGTCAATTCTACAATTTTTCATTTAATTATACAATATGATGTCGACGATATTAAAAAAAATTAATAAATAAAAAACAAAATGTAATTTTTGACTGGCGGAATCGAAACTTCAAAAAGGAACAACTTTTCGCTACTTAAAGATTTCTATATAAACCAAGGACTCCCATGAATGGGCGCTTGGACCCCTTAAGAGTCATTTCTCATCTCATCCCCCCACTCCAAGGGCATTGGAAAATATCAAACAGTTTCCTCGAAAAATATAAAAAACGAAACTTAACAGCCACCCGCTCAAAAAAAAAAAAACAACAAAAAGGAAGCAACAGACATCTTGTCACAAAAAAAAACGAAACTCAACGAACAGCCACCCTCTCATAAAAAAAAAAAACGAAACAACAGCCAGCCTCTAACAAAAAAAAGCAAAAAAAAAAAAAAAACTTAACAACCACCCTCTCACAAAAAAAAACAACAAACAACAGCCAGCCTCTCAACAAAAAACTTAACAACCACCCTCTCACAAAAAAAAACAACAAACAACAGCCAGCCTCTCAAAAGAAAGAAACTTAACAACCACCCTCTCATAAAAAAAACAACAAAACAACAAACAACAGCCAGCCTCTGAAAAAAAACTAAACAGCCACACTCTCACAAAAAAAAACAACAAAAAACAAAAAAAAAACAACGAAACAAAAGCCAGGCTCTCACAAAAAAAAGCAAAAAAACGAAACAGCCACCCTTTAACAACAAAACAACAATGAAACAACAAACAGCCTCTCAAAAAAAAGCAAAAAAAAACTTAACAGCCACCCTCTCACAAAAAAAAACACCAGCAAATCAACAGCCAGCCTCTCAAAATAAAAAGCAAATAAAAACGAAAAAAACGGCCAGCCTCTCAAAAAAAAGCATTCAAAAAGAAACTACACAGCCACCCTCTCACAAAAAAACAACAACAATGAAACAACAGCCAGCCTCTGAAAAAAAAAATAAACAGCCACACTCTCACAAAAAAAAAAAACAAAAAAAAAACAAAAAAAAAACAACGAAACAAAAGCCAGGCTCTCACAAAAAAAAGCAAAAAAACGAAACAACCACCCTTTAACAACAAAACAACAATGAAACAACAAACAGCCTCTCAAAAAAAGCAAAAAAAACTTAACAGCCACCCTCTCACAAAAAACAGTGGTAACAGTGCGTGGTAACGAACTGTAGTAAGGAGCGACCCGGCCCAATAGTAACCGAAACTCTAAAAAATGGAATTTTGATACCAATAGTTACATCAAAAGAATCGCATTTTAATGCTGATTTTAAATATATAAGTTTCAAGATCAGTTATACCCATCAAAAGTTACGAGCCTGAGAAAATTTGCCTCATTTTAGAAAATAGGGGGAAACACCCCCTAAAAGTCATAGAATGACTTTTAGATTCAGCGTATCAGAGAACCTTATTGTAGAAGTTTCAAGCTCCTATCAACAAAATATGGAATTTCGCATTTTTTGCCAGAAGACAGATCACGGATGCGTGTTTATTTGTTTGTTTGTTTTTCCCAGGAGTGATCGAATCGACTGAGTGGTCCTAGAATGTCGCGAGAAGGCTCATTCTAACGGAAATTAACAGTACTAGTTCCCCTTTTAAGTGACCAAAAAAATTGGAGGTCACCACGCTCATTTTTTCCCAAAAGTCACCGGATCAAAATTCTAAGATAGCCATTTTATTCACCATAGTCGAAAAACCTAATAACTATGTCTTTAGGGACGACTTACTACCCCGCAGTCCCAGTGGGAGGGGCTGCAAATTAAAACTTTGAACTGTGTTTACATATAGTAATGTTTACTGGAAAGTGTACAGACGTTTTCAGGGGGATTTTTTGGTTTAGGGGGAGATTTGAGGGGGGTTACGTGGGAGGAAATTTCCATGGAGAGACTTCTCAGTGGGGAAGAGAATTTCAATGAAGGGGGCGCAGGATTTTCTAGCATTGTTTGAAAAAACAATGAAAAAATAAATGTGAAAAGTTTTTTCTACTGAAAGTAAGGAGCAGCATTAAAACTTAAAACGAACAAAAATTTTTACGTATATGAGAGGTTTACCTCCTCGTTATACCTCACTCTTTACGCTAAAGTAATTTTAGTAATTTCAACTATTTGTTCTACGGCCTTTGTGATTCACTGGTCATTCTTAAGGAATTGGGACAAAATCTAAGCTTTAGTGTAAAGAGCGAGGTATCGACGAGGGTTGAACCCCCTCATATACGCAATAAAAACATATGTATATTTTTTACCAATGAAAATGTTAGTAAGAAATTAGAAGTTCTTCCTGTTTTAAAAATAGAGTTAAGAGAAAGAGTCAAACTTTAGCGTAAAGAGCGGGGTGTTGAGGAGGAAAAGCCCTTTTCATATACGGAGTAATTTCTGTTCGTTTTAAGTTTTAATGTTGCTCCTTACTTTCATTTTAAAAAAAACTTGTTTTTTTTATTTAATTTTCCTACAAGACTGCAAAAAAACAACTTAGTGAACAACAAAGCAGGGTCAACTGGCTTTGAGGCAGCCGAGCCTCTTCATATAATGGTCCTGCAAAGCATATATCGACGACCTTGACCTTTGATAAGAAAAGTAATTCAAATATTCATATGAGAGTTTCCCTCTACAGAAAGCCTATGGCTTAAATTTAAATTATTTGGGTTGTCCCAATCCACCCTGAACAGCCATCTGATACACTTTTTTGCTTACTGAGGATCATCAAATTAACTGTTATTTTAAACCAAACAACAATAAAATTTATAATCTGAGCAAGTAATCCTTCAGGTTTTAAATGGTACCCCAATCGTATACTGTGTCAATTGCAGTTTGTTTTCATTTCTATTGATTTTTTTTCGTATTTAGTTGAGAATTAAAGTCGAAGTTCGCTTCTTATTATTTAACAGTGGTTTTAGGTCTAGAGACTTTAGGGTAAGACAAAACACGCTCCACTAGGAAAAGGGGATATTTAGCATGCAAAAAGTAGTGACTTGACCTAGGAAAAACACCACTGTTGACCGTTTTAACAAGCATAAAAAGTTAAGTCAACGAGATCATATTCCGTACTACTTAAACATTGCAGCAAAACCATAATTAAATTGTTTATATTAATATTAACCATATTAATATAATTTATATTTATATTAGTATTTATATTATTTTAATTACGAATATTATATTCATATGTTTGTCACCTGTATTACAGACCCCATTCTTATTTCAAATACCACTTTTTGTGACAAATTCTACAGGCTGAGAGACTATTTTACCGACTTTTCATCAATCTGTCAGTAGCATGCGAGAGAGAGAGAGAGAGAGAGAGAGAGAGAGAGAGAGAGAGAGAGAGAGAGAGAGAGAGAGAGAGAGAGAGAGAGAGAGAGAGAGAGAGAGAGAGGAGAGAGAGAAGTAAATCATTTGTGAATATTCATTAAATTCAATGAAAGGTAATTTCATTCAGAAATTCAAACAGAAATTCCATTCAAAACAGAAATTTCAAATTTCAATTCAGAAATTTCAATTCAAAACAATTTCAAACAGAAATTCAAGTTTTTCCCCAAAAGCTTTGATATGAATTCATGGGCCACAGCATTCCCACCACAAAAAGAATAAAAAAAGACAAAGAAAAAGGAAACAATTAAAGAAAAACAGGAAATGTAAATGAAAACAGGGAAAAGGGAAAACATTGTCTAATTTATGAATACTCTCTACGTTCATTGATGCTGAAATACAGCAATCATAACTCAAGACAAGCACGATTGGAAGTAAGAAGCATTGCCAACTAATAATTCATTATAGGTCATTCCTTTCAACTGACCAACATAAATAAACACGCTTTCCTATTAAAAAGAATTGGTAGCCAAAGGGAACTATTTGAATAGAAATCGTTTTACAATCAATCAAACTGATCTGTTAAGTGGGAGAGAGAAAAGCAAACAGAGCAATAAAAAATAGAATAGAAATTGTTTAGAAAGCAATATTTTGGAAAAGAAAACTAACAATATTACTCTGTTAGAAATATGCAAAATCAATGTAGCGTGTCCACTTCAAAAACAAAAACTAGGAACATAAAGGAACCTAATAAGGACTTTTGAAGAACCATAGAACTCTAATAGAACGGTACTCGATGGATTCCATTCTGTCATTGGGATATCGTTTTTTTTGGCGGGGGGGGGGGGTGGATTATTGAATCTCCAGTGAGACTTATAAAATAGTATATCTAAAAACAGTTGTCTCTTTCTTTGGGGGAAAGTCCTTTACGAAAAATTTTGTAGTTGCAGGAGGGCAAAACGTCAAATTGGACAGTACAGAAGAACATGTTGGCAGCCGCCCCCCAAACATTTAATTCTCACTTTTTTTTTTCTTTTTCTTGTCGAACTACTGTTAAGTTGTTGCAAATAAAAGGAATGAAGATATAAAAAACAGGTATAATATTTCAAGAAAGACAATGGAAAATAGCAGGAAAAATATTTTTTAATAGAAGTTATTAACAACTAACTATGTCACCGCTGTTTGTTTTATTACAATATGATATATCAGAGAGGCAACCAAATCTAACCTACTTTTGTTTCATTTGTAGCTATTTGCATGGTAACCGTTGTCACATCAGACATTATGAAGAGGTGAGGTTTTATCATCGTTTGTGTTTTCATTTTTTCTTTGTGTCTTTTTTTTTTTAATTGTTTTTTTTTTCCGTTGATAAAGGTTTCCGGGCGTAAATATTCGGACGGTCGAAATATTCAAAGTTTTATTATTATTAGCAAAAAAAAAAAAAGTCTTCTTTGTTGTTTTCCTCTGTCATATTTGAGACGTTATACCCGTATTTCTATATTTTCATTTTGCTTTATTTGTAACTACTACTACTACTGCTATAGATTCGCCAAAGTGCTATACCAACTGAGGTCTTACTTATTTAATTCAGGCGGGAACCAGACGAAGGACTTTCCTACCCGGCACCAATGGATTTTGGAATTACTTCCGACGACCACTTCGATCTTACGGCTCCAGCTTCCCCGGCAAATTTTCAGTCAGTGTTCTATCTTTGACCATGCCTGCAGAAGCCTCCCTATAGTTCAAGGCCCTCTTTGAATATTTGGCCAATATTTTTCTTCTACCTCCCGGATGTCGTCTCCAAGAGGATGGAGGCTCGCAGTTGAGGACGTCTCGACATATCGTTCCTTTGGGGTTACGTAAGGTGTGGCCGAGGAGCTTGAGCTGACATCTTTCGATGACGAGAGACAGCTCTTTAGACGGGACGAAACGGCTTCTTAATTCGCTATTGGCAATTCTAGACCAACCACTGGTGCGGAGTATACAGTGAAGCTCGAGCCTCTTCTGCCTTCAGCGACTGAAATCAGCTGAGATCCAAACATAGCAAACGCTTCTCCTGCATCCCATCGCGTTTATCAAAGTGGTGTATCTGCAACATTTCAATAATAGCTACTCTGACACATTCAGAGTTAAAATTTTTGTTTCTAGAAGGAATCAGGGGGGGATTTGACTTCTCCGATCTGCCTTAGAAATTCTGTGAATCTGTATCGTGAATCTCTGTGGGATTTTCTTGCACAGTGGAACAGCAAATTAAATTGAAAGACATTTTGTTTGCCCACGTTATCAAAATATATAACGACTGTGGATATCGAGTTGAAACTTAAGAGGTGCGTTGACATTTAACGTTTGGAAGAGGGAATGAGAGGGCCAAGACATTTTATCTCGGAAATATTGGTTCGGCTGAAAACTGGCCATACTTTTTTTTTTAACAGCATGAAAGTTTATGTCCGTGAGTTCTTGCGTAAACCAGGACCCTTATGTACAGAAAAAACTTTAAACATAACCTTGTTTTATCGCAAAACGGGTCGAGTCTCACTTTTTGGTTAAGCCTTGACCAAAAAAATTTACCAGACAAACGACACCCCAAAATGACATCCAAAAATGGACCTGTAAACTTCGTGTCTCTATTCGGCTTGAAAAAAAAAACTTGGTGTGCCCATACGTACCCAAACTTGGTGTGCCGAACTTGGTGTGCCCATACGCACAACGGAAAATTGAAATTAACTTTAACTGTATCGATCTATAACTCCCAAAAATGGACCAAATTTTGATTTGTCTATAATAGCCTTGGGACTTATAGGGTGTATACAGGGCTAAGTAAACCTTAATGAAAAAGGCGTTTTAAAGTTAGGTTGCATCAATATGTGACACCTGAAACAGAACTAAAAGTTCGGTTTTCTCTGATTGGCTTAAACTTACAGGGCATGTAGACTGGACCATGGAACGTCACCTTTCTCCAGCGAGAGATGACAAAAAAGTTAAACAAAAATGGGTTGTGTCAATTTATGACACAAGCTAATCTAATAAAAATCTCAAAATTTTTCTAAGAATTCTAAAAGTCTAAAAAAAGAATCCTAGAAATTTTTTTGGCGTAAACTAATCTAAAAAATCCTCAAGATAATTTCTAGAAACAAATCCTCAAAAAATTTTTAAGAAAAGTTCTCAAAAATATATTCTAAAATACCGAATAAAAAAAAATTGACTTAAGCTAGTCTGAAAAAAATCAACAGGGCATGTAGTCAGGGACAATGGGATCTCATTGAAGACAAAATTAGTGGAAAATAAACTGTTTGTATCGATTCATGAAGTCGAAAATACAACCAAAGGTTATTTTTTTCTGTTAGTTTTGCAGCTTGCTGGGCATACAAATTCGACAAAACGAACCCAAGAGGAAACCAATAATTTGATTGTATCCATTCCCAGGGCAAGATATCCAATTTTGTTTTTGTGGATATCCTTGAAAATTGCTGGACATGCAGACGGTACTAAAAGAAAGACAGCAGAGGCAAAATTTAGGAAACAAATCTGGTTGCATGGATCCGTAACGTCTGATTTTAAACGGATAAATTTCAATTCGTTTTGATTTTGACTTCATTATTCATTTTACTTTCAGTTGATTTTAGATTTTGTCTATTCATCAATATCAGTATTTGTTGATTTTATGTTTAATGAGATTATTTCTTTTAGTTTCTGTTAGCTATAAATTCAATTCATTAATATTTTTAACCTCTTTTTGTTTTAAGCTTGAGTCGTTAAATTACTTTATTTCTGCTTGTCTTTAGAATTCTGCTTTTTGGGAAAAGCTTTTTATAATTAATTTCTTAAAATGTACAGCCAAGCCATCAAGTGAAATTCATAAATTTAAACAATAGAGAACTTGAGCACTTGTTTTACACTTAGCAAAGCTTTAGCAAAGCACTTGTTTAATTCATCATCTCTTTTTTAAAGAATTTTGGTTTATGGATTCACCAAAAAACAAAACTACGAAAATATCCATACCTCGCAGGAGCTATTCATGATTTTTTTTTTTCAGTGTGGGTCTGATGATACAAAAACCAACAAAAATTCCAAGGGGTAGGGCCAAGATCCCCCCACCCCAAACGTACGTCTCTCATTGCTCTAATAATAGGGCTTCTATGTGTCTAAAAAAAAAAAAGACGACACAAAGCCCAGTGATGAAAAAGTCTTACAGTGTATTGGACCATGTCGGAGAAAAGTAATGCCGGTTCAACTGCCGTAGTTTTTTCTAAATATTTTTCAAGACACTACGGTTAAGGCACCCTCAAAGGAGAGGGGAGGGGTGCAGGCTAACAGGTCCAGTCCCTCAAGAATCAATATTTCTGCGATATCCCTAGAATTTCCTTTGTTTTCCACATAGTTTGCCAGTTCCAAGGGGTTTCACTCGCTTGGGATTAAGTCTCGTGTAAAATGATTTTCAAGCGACTCAACGGTAGGGTTTTCATACATGTTGAATTTGGTTGCATAAATTTTCACTTTTTTTCTCCCTTTCGTAAAAATATACAAATTGTCTAATACTAATAACTTTTGACAATTAGCTTCAAACACATTATGTTTAAGATATGTTAAATTATTTGACTTTACTAAGGCTTTCAAGAGTTCAGTTTTTAAATTTGGTTTTTATGATGAGGGTAGCTCTTCACTTATTGTAAAGGTTTAAAGACCGTGTAATATTCACCCAAGAAAATTATACAGCAACCAGTAGGATATAGCAAGAGTAATCAAAATAAGAAGACTCCACTGGTTCAGTTATACTGTTCAACAGCAACCGACTTCACATACAAAGCAGAAATCCCAAAATGAGAATCCTCATTTTGGGATCCTCGTTTTGGATCCCAAAATGAGGATAACAAAAGAGTAACCCTACGAGTAATCGTATATCATCGCGGGAGTAACCCACACGAGGCTAACATTTCCATTTCCACATTTCTATTTCCAGAGCTTCACTCTTTGATCCATACTAGGAACTTTCTAGTTTTGTTAAATCTTTTTCTTCTTTTAAGCAGAAAAAAAAGACATTAAAAATACCTTGGAGCCACGAAATTTTAGGTAAAATATCGTGGTGGCATCAACACACTAAAAAAAAGGAAAACGTATCCTGTATTCTACAATAGGTTTCACAAGAAAGAAAAAATTACAACCATTTAAACCCTGGTAAAAGCAAAACTCCGAACAGTACCCCCATCCCCCCATGGAAAACTTTCATAGCAGGACTCGTGCATTTAAGTACAAAATATTTCTAAAAAAAGGCTCAAACATTTTCCCAGTGAATTTTACTCAAAAGATATTTCTATTTCTTTTTCGTACAAGATCTTCTACCAAAAAAGAAAGGTTAAGTTAGGGAAGTAGCATCTTCGCCGGGATTTTGTATTTATTGCAGAGAGTATCCGTAGAGGGTAGATATGCCACGTAACAGCCTCTGAAGTTTAATATCTGCCTTGAGTAGAGAATATAGATAGCCTGTTTTAGTCAAAAGCGTTTGAAGCTTAGACATCATTACGATATACAGGAGCAACATTTACATCTACGAACTTAAAATTATTAATTTCACTTGATATATTTAAAGGGTATTACAAAGAGTATTAGATTTTTAACGACGTCAAGTCCGTAGTAGCCACTACGAACTTGACGTCAAGTCAAAGTAGGGACATAGTTTGTAATGGTAACGATGGGTATTTTGGAACAGTAAAAGGTTAAGAAACAAGAAGGATGACGTCATACATAACGCATATATAACGTCATATAGCAGAATATCTGACGCTAAGTACAGAAACCAGTGCTGCCGGATGCATCTAATATTTCCCATTTGTTATTATAACAGTATAAACAGTAACATATAACAATAGCCACGACAAATTTAAAAAAGAAACCGATTATGAAAGCCATGATTTTTAAAACAATAGAATCACATAAGAGTATGAGACATAAGTGTACCTGTTTATCTTGCTCTGACTGCTGTCTTTGTCTTGCTTCCATTTCCACCTTCCTTTTTTCTTCTTTTTCAACCTTCAGTTTCTCTTCAAGTTCTTGCTTTTTGGCTTCTTCTTTTGCCCTAAAAAAGATCATTTGTGTATTAAGGTTACAACATTAGCATCGTTATAAGCATTAAATAAGCATAAACATCCAAAATATAGGGTTTTTATCAGCGTTTTCAGGGAGTAGCTTTTGGAAAAGAGACAAAAGTAAGTATTCAACGAAAGGATAAATAAAAAATCACAATTGCCCCAAATGAAAGCGTACAATTCAATTTAAATTTTTCAATCGACCAGAAGACCTCCAGAGATCAAAGTGGTGTATCTTCTAATTCTTATATGACATTTTTCTCATAGTTCTCCAAGGCTTCCGCTTTCCTGTTTCAAGGAGTTGGATTTGCCCCTGATCCTCGGTCATTTCCTTATCAAACTTGACCAGTCTGTTGACAGTCGTCAACTGGCTGGCCCATTCGATGTGACACAAATGGATTCTGTCACAAAGCAGATGAACCCACTTGAGCAGCCTTATTTCAGCCCTGATTCTTAACTATCTCTTGGTAAAACTTGATCAGCTGGTTGGAAGTCTTCAACTCACTACCCTATTCAGGGTGATACGAGTACAGTTTATCACAAAGCAGAAATACCAACTTCAACGTCATTAATTTCGAACTTATTTTTGGCAGAACCTTTGTCAAATTTGATCAGCTTGTTGACAGTTGTTAACTGGCTGACCTATTCAATGTTGACACAAGTACAGTACTACATAAAACAAACTAGATCTACGTTGCACTGGCAACGTGAGGTGTTGCGGCAACCTTTGTTCAGCTTCACCGAGTAAAATGTTGCGAAAGCAACATTTTGTTTTGTTTCCTCGTTTCAATTAAACGTTGAAGCTGTTAATCTGCAAGTATCTTAAAATAAATACTAGGTACACCAACTCGCAAAAGTTCAAACCCCTCATTGCCACTAGCAAAAGTTGCAAACCCATCATCACTGAAGATGATTGTAGCCTAACAGCCGATTATTATTTACAAGTCCCCTACATGTCTTACCACTGGAACAAAACCGGTCTTACCATCAAATACATCGGAAACAAATAATAGGTACACCAGCTAGCAAAAGTTGCGAACCCCTCATTGCCAAAGATGATTATGAGCTAACAGCCGACTGTTGCTTGCAACTAACTTATATGTCTCACAATTGGTATCGGCTTACTTTTGGTTTCAGTGTGTACCTTACTACAGAAGTTGTCAACCCCTTTAAACTTTCAAACTGGTATATTTCATAAAGTAATTTTTCTACCGAAAAATGGGTGATATTACTTTGATCAGCTCATCAAGAGCTATCGACGGCCGTCGAAAAAAATCGATCTGTCTTAGTTAAAAAGTTGACTTTTTTGCCATAGGCCAAGTTTCTAACGTCACCACTTAGAAAGGAGTAAAGGATAAACTCTAATTTCTTTAGCAATAGGAGAACTTTTAAAGTTTAAGAGGTATATTTGATACCATTTCCGTGTCGGCCTATTTTTGGTTTCAGTATTTACCTTACTGCTGAAGTTGTTAACCCCTTTAAACTTTCAAACTGGTATATCTCATGAAGGAATTTTTGTACCAAAAAATGGATGGCATATACTTTGATCAGCTCATCAAGAGCTATCGACTCCGTGGACAAAAATCTATCTGTCTTAGTTCAAAAGTTGACTTTTTTGCCGTAGGCCAAGTTTCTAACATCATCACTTACAAAGGAGCAAATGATAAACTCTAAGTTCCTTAGCAATGAGAGAAAACTTTTAAATTTTAAGAGGCACATCTGATACCATTTCTCTACCGCAATCCCAAGTGCGAAAAACCGAATGATAAACTCAACTGAAATCACGAACAGAAATGGGTAGAAACAATAGATTTTTGGCCCCAAACAAGAGTTCTACAAAGCTTTCCAAAATGCAAAGTCATATTCATCAATCCAGCCTAAGGTCCGCACTTTCCGTAAAAACCACATAGGTTAGACCCTTGCCACTTTCTAGGAATAAGCTGAAATCGGGTGCTAGGAACAAAAAAAAATAATAAAATAAAAAATAAAATAAAAAAAAATAAAAAAAGTCAAAACCAAAGTGTTGTTCTCGCAACACAATGAGCCAAAAACACCAGAAACAGTCTCCAACAAAGGGCACCGATAATTGCAAAGCCTGCAATAAAGGATTAAACGACGATAGTTGCGCTCTTCTCAGTGACTCTTGTGAACACTGGCTTTGTATTGAGAGCATTGACATGACTGAAATGGAATATCATTTGCTTACAAAAATGACACGTCGCCTTGGTTCGATGTGTTCTTGTCCCGGTGTGGTCGGTTGTGGTCTGTCACTCAAAATAGTTTATCTACCTCCGAGATAAAAAACATTATTAAGAATGAGATCAGATCACCGTTTACTAACATTGAAAAGAAGATTCAAGATAAGTTTGATAAGCTGGTAAAGCCTCTGAGTAACATAATAACAAACATGGGGAAAGACTTGGCCAAATATTTAGTTCAGGACGTGAAAAAACACGCTGAAACCTATATCAAAACTAAGTTTGAGACCCTCAGCCAAAAGCTTCAACAAAATATTAGAGGGAAGCTGGTATCCAACAGTACCCTGGACGATTTTGTCATAAAGCAAAAAAAAACTGACTGCATGGACTTGCCGAAGATCCAAGCTCCACGACAAAGAAACGGCAAACGCAAAGGATTTGAAATTTCTAAATGAGCTTATCCTTCAGAATCGTCCCGTTAAATGTTCGTTCTCTGTTCGACTTGGGGAAGTGAAACCTGAAAAATTTCGCCCCATTCTTCTTTCTTCCTGTCAAATAATCTGTCGAACATAATGGCTATATTTATAGGCTTCGAATTTTCCCATGATCGTACAAACACCGAACTTGCACATAAGAAAAAGTACGATTTTTTTAATTAAAAACTTCAAGAAAAGGAAGCAGCAGGAGAATCAGGTTGAAAGATTAGAAACGGCAAAATGGGACTGGAACTAGTGAAAGTAAATTTTTTTGGTGGGGAAACGATGGAGGGATTTAACTGTTCTCTATACAGACGCAGACTGTTTATCTTCGAAAATTGACGAATTTCAAGTCCTAATATCAACCCTCAAATCCCAAGTCATCGTTATAACGAAGTCACTACCCGAAAATTGTCAACAATCAGATGTATATTTCCAGCTAGTGTGTGATTATAATCTAATTGTCAACAGTAATTATAAGCGTGGAATTTTTATTTATGTTTATACCTCGATGAAGCCTATGGAAGTTAATGACCCGATCTCCTCCAGTATAAGTGAATGTTTAGTTGTTAATGTGAAGGTTACCTGGGTCCACAAGTGCTTTCAACGTTGTAGCCATGTATCGTAGTCCTAGTGCTAGTGAATTGTCTAAATTTAATAGTAAAAAAATATTGCCGTTATTGTCCTCTGTTTCTTTATTTAGATCTAAGTTTCTAGTAGTTGGTGACTTTAACCTACCCTCTATAGATTGGACCTTAAATACAACGCAACATTCTGATGAGTCGTTTGAAAATCAATTCCTATAAATTTTGCAAGAGCATTACTTGCATTAGCATATTCAAAACCCTACTCGTTTGCGGGCAAATTCGACCCCTTCAGTCTTAGACCTAGTAATTGCGAAATCATCTGATGGTATTGCTTATGTTGAGTTTTTGTCACCACTAGAAAAAAGCGGTATTGGCGTATCATTCGGTATTGGCGATAAATTGTTAAATCTATCATTAGGCCATTGTACAAGAATGGCTCAAAGTCCCATTTTAGAGATTACAGACCGATTTCAAATACATCTATCGCTTCCCGTATAATGGAGAAAGTTCTGGTGAGCAAAATTCAGATACATTTTGAGGAAAAAGACTAATGGCATTCAGGTGAGCATTGGCTCCGTAAATGGCGTTCTTTTAACACGCAACTTCTGGATGTGATTAAGGATTTCCAATTGATGGCAGATAATGGTTTTTTGTTTGATTGTATTTATATTGACTTTTCCAAAGCGGTTGGCAAAATTTCCATCGCACTTATAACAAATACATGTCAAACATACAGTATTGACCCGCAAACTGAAGCATGGATAACCGATTATCTTACAAACAGAACCCAAGAAGTTGCGGTAGGTAATGCTTTGTCATCACCTATGTCAGTCATGAGTGGAGTTCCACGAGGCAGTTGTCTTCAGCCATTACTCTTCTGCCTTTTTATCAATGATTCGCCATGTGTTGTTAGGAATTCAACCTTAAAAGTGTTTACGGATGATGCGAAAGTTAACAGATCAGTCATGAATAAACAAGAGATTTCTTTACTTCAAGAGGATTTGGATTCTCTGCGCCGGTGGTGAACGGCAAACTCTCTGTTCATTAACGAAACCAAGTGCAATGCTGTGCACTATTTGCGTAGACTCCTTCAGCATTACCATTATTTCGTTGATGATAAATCAATTACAAGCGTGGAGTTTGTCCAAGACCTTGGGGTTTGCTTCAATTCGAATCTCAAATTTGATAACATGCATCGGATAACACCCATAAGGCAAATTACCAATTATTACGTCTAAAGCGTGCATTTTCTAAGTTCAATCTTGATAGAGACGTGATAGAGCTAACCTAATATATACATTTCGATTTGTTAGGAATATTGATATTACAATTCCAACTCACTTCTTCACTTTTATAGACTATGGTAGTACCCGCCAATACCAACACAAAATATACCCACCATGTTCACAAATAAGATTAGGCCAAAACTCTTTATCTAGCCGAGTGTGGAAGATTTGGAACAAACTTCCATCGAAAACAGTTGTGACTATCACGGTCCAGTCTTTCTAAAATAGTTTAGCCTCTACAGATTTCAATACTAGGTCTTATCACGATCCATTTTGAGAATGTTTTTTTGTGTTAGTTGTTTTTGTGATCAGAATGTTTGCATAGTGTGTTACTTTCATAGATTTGTATGTTTATATTATATTTTCAGTGTTCGTATATAGAATGTATTGTGTGACAGGCTTGGTAAAGCTTACCGCTTTCGGATTTAATAAATAAACAAAAAAGGTTAGACTGGCTACTGCCCCCTATTTTTGCCCTATGTGTGGATGTGTGAATGAGAATTTATTTCATTTTGTACCCAAGTGTGAAGAGCTGTCTGACATGCGGAATGAATGTTTTGGACGAGTGTTTGGGAGTTAATGCTGGTTAATTGAGCGGATAGCTGGGAGGAACGCATGTGCTATTAAACAGCTGTGGAAGTTTCTTCGTTTAGGGATCCAATATAGGGAATCATATTTGAGCGGATAGCTTGTTAGTTTTTAGTATGTGAATTTTCTTTTGATTGGTGTTTTTTGGTTAAAATATTGAACCTTGGTGTGTTTCTTTATTGTGTTTGTGTTATTCTTTGTTCTTTTTCTTTTTTGATTTCTATTATCTAAAGTTGTATTTTGTTCCTGAGCTTTATTTGTAGATTGTATTCTATGTTGCTAGGGCCCGTAGGCTTTTTGCAATAAAATTTATCATATCTATAGCAATTAAACCAGTATTCAGGATTTCATCCGGGTGGCTAAGAAACAGGTATGTTTAGTCATTAAAAATAACGTGTAGGTAAGAGCGTAAATTTACGCAATTTCATAGATTTTCAGAGTTGAGCTTCTCCCATTCTCGGTGTTAAGCACTGGAATCTATAACACTATAGAGGCATGAAAGGACAATATGGCAAAACTAAACAATAATGATGGTCCAGTAAATTGCATGAAAATTTTTTAGTACAGCCATCATAGGCAAATAAAGTCTGCGGGGTGATTTTAGATAGAAAAAAAAAGGCTAACTAACACAATGGAAAATCTTATATTCGAGAAACGATAGTAGAAACTTATTCAAAGGTGGTGCAAATTCTGTGTTGCCTTTTCACGATGAGGTTGGGGCAAAACCTGCTTCGATCCATTCTACCTCAAACCTGCCTCTATTTAAATTCTTTTTGAGTGAGCTAGTCAAAATGGTTTGCATTTTAGTACAAAATAAATAGATATTTTTCTTGGGGTCTGGGTGAAATAGGGCAGCTAAAGTACAATTTTTTTACTCCTTAAATATAGTTTAAAAAATAAATCTACTTACCTATCCGCCAGCAGTGAGGCATTATAAGCTTCTTCTTGTTCCCGCTTAATTATTTCTCTCTCTTCCCGAGCTCGCTCTTCCTCAATATCAGCGGCTTGTTGCCAATTAAATTGTTCATGAACATGCATCAACGTTGTCATCATTTCCTCCAATGTTACACTCCCTTTTGAAAAAGAAAAGAAAACAGATTAAGATTTATCCCCTTACGTTCAGACAAAGGCCAAAGAAAGTTAATTATAGTACAAAATCAAGCCAGTTCCTGGGGAAAAAAGTTAACAAATGTCAGTCTAGCAACAGCACACTGGGTCCAAAGAACACAGAAAACTAATAAGGGAGGAAACTTGAGTTTGCCCTGAGAAATAAATCAACCAGCACCAAGTATCAACACCCAGCCAAATCTTAAGAACCTAAATAAAAATATTGTTGGTAATCCTCTTATTTAATTATTATGTTTTTACTTTGATTTACGTTAAGCCGCAGATAAAAGACTGATGGTTGCTAAAAGGGAATAAAAGACATTTTTCACACAGTCAAAAGAAGCATGACTCACGTCCATGCCCTTAACCCAAGAGTAGAAAATTAAAAGTCCTGACGGTTCGCATTTACTTCCGGGTATGTTTAAGAGTGGGGAGGCTCCGGCTTCATTCTTGGTAAATTGAAGTTTGAGCTCAGAATGTCTGGTGAAAATTTAAAACCAAACCAGGGCTAGTTCCATACTGCGTGCCCTTTTTCGCACTACAAAGGAAGGTGCTCTGTGGCCACACTCAGGGTATACTTCATTGTTTCTTTGTCTATTATCGCAGATCCTTCGCGCACGAATACCAAATCTCAATAAGTGGATACGTAGTCACGAATTCAGGGGAAGGGGTTGCAAGGTTTGAATTATTTTGTATAAACTGAATATAAATCTCAAAAGCGTGATTTTAGAGTCAAATGTTCCTGTGGAAATTCTAATTTTCCTTGACACACTCCTCAGTGCACATGAGTTCAAACAATTGTTCATATACAAAATGGGAGAGGGTATGTCTAAGCCATATTTTATAATGAATATTTAGTGACCTGCTTACGTTGAGCGACTAATGATTTAACTACATTTTCAATAAAACATAATAGATACAGTTTAATAAAAGATAAATGAAAGGTAAAAATAGTGCTCTCTCTTTTAAAATTTCTTTTCAGGGGAAGTTTACAAGCTCTAAGACTTGTGGAAAGTCTACCTGTTAATTTTTGAAGTCATAATTAAACTTATACCAAGAGTGAGGGAGTTAAGGAATGTAGATTTCCCATTCTGAGAAGTTTCGGAGGGTTTGACCCATTAAGACACAAAATTGTCAACAATTAAGACATTCAAATACAAATTTTCAAAGCATTATCTCTATTACTTAGAGATGTTCCAATCCAATCATTTAAGCTTTGTCTAAAGGTGGCCATAGCCCTTACTACTTCAACATCAATTTGCGTCTTTGAACTTAAAACGGACATCCTAATAGGATAAAATGTGCAGAGTTCAGATTTTATTCACCAATAAATACGAAATGGAAATACAACACTCTTATTCCCCCTTGAAAGGCTCCATAGCCAGGGATACAACGGGGACACAAAAAAAATACAATATAGTAGGGCAGATAGATTAGGGGCAATGTATTGAAAGACTTAACCAACTAAGACCTTCCCATGATAATTTTCAAATTATTACCTCTCCTTGGGAAAAGTTTGTTGATCCCTCCTATTTAAGCTTTACCTCAGTGTATGTATTGTCCTCATGCTTTACATTTATTAATTAGCGCCACTAAGCATAAAAGAGGCACCCCGATATGAACCAATGTTTCGTTAGAAATAGATTTGATTTGTAGATAGCTTATATATATTTTGAAATTAGAAAAAGTTTTCCTAGCCTGTTCTTCTAGCCATGTTTATTAATGCAGTTATGAACAAATGTGTCAGAAGTCCGACTTTATCAAAAACACGTAAAAATAAATAAATTTCAGAACACTTAAGACCTTCAAATACAATTTTTTAAAGTAATAGATCTCTCCCTTAGAAAATGTGTTAATCCCTCTGGCTAGGCCTCATGCTTTACGCTTTTATCAAATTTCTTCGTAATTTGGGCCTTTAAGCTAAAAAAAAAAGCATTCCTAATAGGTATGAATATGTTGGAAGGCCATATGTAGGGATAAAAAGTGTTGGTTGGCTTAACCCAGAAAGACTTAATGAAAAAGGCGTAAAAATACATAGATTTCAGAAAACTTAAGATCTCTAAATAAAAGTTTAAAAAAACAGATACCCCGCTTGAAAAATTTGTTGATTCTTGTCAATAAACCTTCACTTCGGTATACCCAAAACCATCATGCTTTACATTGTTTTTATTTTTTCAATTTTTGTCTTCAAGTTTAGAGGCATCCTAATAGGAACAAATGTGCAGAAGGACAGATGTACGGAGAATGTAAGAAGTGCACAAAGGCTTAACCCGCTAAGACTTCACGAAAAAGACAGAAAAAAATAATACAGCATTACAAAAACAAAATTTCAAAGCACTACCACTCTCTCTTCGAAATTTATTTAATCCTTCTATTGTACCTTACCTCAGTATACCAAGGATCCTCATGCTGTACTTGGTTTGTTTGTTGTTTTTTTTTTTTTTTTTTTTTTTTTTTTTTTTTTTTTTTTTTTTTTTTTTTTTTTTTTTTTTTTTTTCTAACTGAAGCAGTCATACAACTAGAGAGAAAGGCTTATTACAACTCTTTCAGCACATCATAATTTTTTTATAGAAAATATTAGCAAAAAAAGAAGTTAAAACACAAAGAAGAAATCTTACCTTGTATCATACTAATATTGTCAAATGTTGACCTAATTTTATTAGCAACTAAGAGCAGGGGTAATCGTTCTACATCGACTAATTTTATCGCATGAGCTGTTGAACTGTCGAAATATTCGGCAATCATGTCAATTAACCTGCAATAAAACATATCTAGTAAGAAATTAAAAGCTATAGTTAATTTAAGCATGAAATTATGAAGTATTTTGTAAATAATGAAGATCAGCCTTATTCTAATTCAAATCTAGGCCCGGCCTAGAGGTGAACGTAAGTAATTATCTCTATCAACCTATCTTAAATTTCACCATAATTTCCACAACCACTGATGCTATTAAAGTTTTCGCTGAAAAATAAGCTACTGGAAACAGGCAGTCACCATATATTTCCTGAAATATCTTTAAAAAAATTCACTAGCTGTATTCCCGGTGAGAAACAAAAATCTATAATGGATATAACAGTGAAGCCAGGCCTGTATCCAGGATTTTTGCTCGGTGAGAGTTATTTTTTCGGAAGGGGGGGGGGCAAAAGGGCTTTAAAAAGCGTAGGTCAAAACGCCTAATCCCCCCCTGGATACGGACTTGAGTGAAGCATAAAATAGTTAGAAATCAAATTTATTTAATTTTGATTCTAGCATCAACCAACAGGTGGGCGCAAGTACTAATCTGAGAAATTCCCCTATATATCCTATGTACAATATATCCTATATCACACATTGTCGGTAGTGATATCAGGTTTAACTGTGGCCATAAATGAGCAAAAGTAATTAGGTAATTCTAAAAACCTTTTTTTTTCGTAAAAATAAAACAAATAATCTCTCCATTCCCAAAGACAACTACACCCTCAACGGAATACTACGCACCACAGCTTTTGGCTTATTTTTTCCATGAAGGGATAAATCGGATAGCCCGTATTTATTCACAATATGAAGAAGTTGAAATCTCAATATCGCTCTCTCGTTCTTAACAAACGTGAAAATAAACTCCTTTCTCGCTCTTGACAAACGACAATCTTGAATTTTGATTGTAAGTTTGATCAAACAGTTCGTCGTAACGAACTGTAGCATGGAGCGACCCGGCTCAATAGTAACCAAAACTCTAAAAAATGGAATTTTTATACCAATAGCTACATCAAAAGAATCGCATTTTAATGCTGATTTTAAATATACAAGTTTCATCAAGTTTAGTCTTATCCATCAAAAGTTACGAGCCTGAGAAAATTTGCGTTATTTTAGAAAATAGGGGGAAACCCCCTAAAAGTCATAGATTCTTAACGAAAATCACACCATCAGATTCAGCGTATCAGAGAACCCAACTGTAGAAGTTTCAAGCTCCTATCTGCAAAAATGTGGAATTTTGTATTTTTTGCCAGAAGGCAGATCACGGATGCGTGTTTATTTGTTTGTTTGTTTTTTTGTTTGTTTTTTTCCCCAGGGGTGTTCGTTTCGACCCAGTTGTCCTAGAATATTGCGAGAGGGCTCATTCTAACGGAAATGAAAAGTTCTAGTGCCCTCTTTAAGTAACCAAAAAAATTGGAGGGCACCTAGGCCCCCTCTCACGCTAATTATTTTCCCAAAGTCGACGGATCAAAGTTCTGAGATAGCCATTTTGTTCAGCGTAGTCTAAAACCTTATAACTATGTCTTTGGGGACGAATTACTCCCCCGCAGTCCCCGTGGGAGGGGCTACAAGTTACAAACTTTGACCAGTGCTAACATATAGTAATGGTTATTGGGAAGTGTACAGGCGTTTTCAGGAGGATTTTTTGGTTGGGGGAGGGGGTTGAGAAGAGGGGGATATGCTGGGGGAACCTTCCATCGAGGAACTTGTCATGGGGGAAGAAAATTTCCATGAAGGGAGTGCAGGATTTTCTAGCATTATTTTAAAAAAAACAATGAAAAAATAAATATGGAAAAGTTTTTTCAGCTGGAAGTAAGAAGCAGCATTAAAGCTTAAAACGAACAGAAATTATTACCCATATGAGGGGCTCACCTCCTCCTCATACCTTGCTCTTTACGCTAAAATATTTTTAATGATTTCAACTATTTATTCTACGGCTTTTGTGATTCAGGGGTCATTCTTAATGAATTGGGACAAAATTTAAGCTTTAGTGTAAAGAGCGAGGTACTGACGAGGGGGCGAACCCCCTCATATATGTAATAAAAACATGAGCATCAAAAGTTCTTTACGTAAGCTAAATTATAAGTTACGTATATTTTTACTAATAAAAGATTCGTAAAAAATTAAACGTTCTAGTTGCCTTTTTAATTAACCAAAAAATCGGAGGGCAACTAGGCTTCCTCCCCTGCTCTTTTTTTCTCAAAATCATTCGATCAAAGTTGAGAGAAAGCCATTTAGCAAAAAAAAAATAATATGCAAATTTCGTTTCAATTATTCCTCTGCGGAGAGCCAAAATCAAAACATGCATTGATTCAAAAACGTTAAGAATTAAATAAAAAAACAAGTTTTTTTTAACTGAAAGTAAGGAGCGACATTAAAACTTAAAAACGAACAGAAATTACTTCGTATATGAAAGGGGCTGCTTCCTCATCAACGCCCCGCTCTTTACGCTAAAGTTTTTTACTGTTTTAAAAATAGAGTTAAGAGAGAGTCAAACTTTAGTGTAAAGAGCGGGGCGTTGATGAGGAAGCAGCCCCTTTCATATACGAAGTAATTTCTGTTCGTTTTAAGTTTTAATCTCGCTCCTTACTTTCAGTTAAAAAAACTTGTTTTTTTATTTAATTCCATTTAAAAAGCGATCCTTATGTTGGATTTTTAAAAACCACATTCCTAAATTAAAATGGAAAAAATGTCTCAAATCAAGAACATCAAAAAATACAGAAAATGTTTTGGTTTCAGATAACTTTTCAGTCTTCCTAAAATAAATGAAAAACTTGTCTCAAATCAAGAAAATCAAGATATACAAAAAAGTTTTAGTTTTAGAACGCGTTACTGTCTTCATATATTTTGTAACTGTTTAACCAAGAGCTTTTAAGTCATGACCGGGTTTAAATGTCAGTTTTACGTCATGACCGAGTTTTTACGTCATGACCGCAGCAGGTGTTTATATTATGTTAAGAAATTTCCATTTTTTAAGACGTGTTACTCTCATTTTTAAGGCGTAGCCTATATATAGACGTTATAATTTTTAATATGTTTATATATAACACTATTGTTTTTAATAATTTTTAGTTTATAAGATTTATAATTAGATTTGATTTAATAATCAGCTTAGATTGATCAGCAGCCGTTCATTTTATGTAAACAAAATTTCCGTTTTTTTGAAGTAGGAACACAAATCTGATTTATTGCTTTTTACTGCATTTCGAGACTCTTACCGCATTTCGTTTATTATATTTCTATTGTTAATTGACAATTATTTTTTATTTTTTGGTATCACAGAAAATTCAGGAAAACTGGTAAAATAGCATTTTAGCACATAAAAACGTTCAGGGATCCAACTACAGTATACTGATAAAAATATATGAAGTCCGATAAGCACTTGAGGGAAACTGCACTGATAAAAATGGCTGGGGGAACAGGATACAAAAACTTTTTCTAATTTCAAAATATATATAAGCTATTTACAGATCAAATGTATTTATAAATCTTATAAACTAAAAATTATCAATTATAATAATTGTATAAACAAACTAAATAAAATTAGTTATAATAAAAATAATTAACATATAAATTTAATATTTAAATAAACAATTACATATAAATAAAGTCTAAGAATAAAGCAAACAAAAAAATTAACAAAATAAAATAATTGATTATTTGTCAATTAATAATTATAAATTATTTTATATATCCTATAGATTATTTATGATAAATTCTATAAACTGTAATAAATCCTATAAGAATAGGCTAGGAAAACTTTTCCTGATTAAAAAATCTATAAATTATTTATAGATCAAATCTATTTATAAATCTTACAAATTTTAAATTTTAAATTATAGTTATTTTGTAAATATACAAAACAATTCATATAATTAATTATAATAAAAAATAAGTAATATATAAACCTAATAATTAAATAAAATATTGTATATATAAATAAAATATAATAATTAAGCAGTTAAAAAAATAATAGAATAAATGATCGATCAAATGTAAATAAATAATTAAAGCTATAATTATTTATGAGTAAATAATCTCTCAATAAAAAATCATCAACTGCAATTCAGATTAGACAACTATTTGTACAATTAAGAAAACCGTTTTTCGATGCTTTCAACATGCCGTTGAACAAGAGCCAAGAGCTCATATGGCACTTGAGACGAGGTCAAAAGAGCCAAAAGCCAAGAGCTCATATGGCATGAACTCTAGCAAAATTCTAAGAATCAATAGATTGATGTAAAAGGAAAATCAGAGGCTTCATGGTCGAATCGGGGAAAACAACTTTATCAAGTCAATTTGTGCAGGTCCCTGACACGCCTACCAATTTTCATCGTTCTAGTACATCCAGAAGCACCAAACTCGCTGAAGCACTGGACCCCCCCCCCCTTAACGGCCCCAAAGAGAGCGGATCCCTTCCAATTATTTCAATCACGTCAATCACGTATTAGTATCTATTAGTATATATATGTGTTATACGTATTAGTATATAGTATCTAGAACTTGTGCTTATTCTTCCTATCAAGTTTCATCCCGATCTCTCCACTGTAAGCGTTTTCCAAGATTTCCGGTTTCCAAGATTTCTGGTTCCCCCCTCCAGCCCCCTATGTCCCCGGGTCCGATTCAAATTGAAAATAGAGCATCTGAAATACAAGATCTTTCTACATATCAAGTTTCATTAAGATCCGATTACCCATTCGTAAGATAAAGATACCTCAATTTTCGCGTTTTCCAAGATTTCCGGTTTCCCCCTCAAATTCCCCCCAATGTCACCGGATCTGGTCGGGATTTAAACTGAGAGCACTGAATCAAAAGCTTCTTCTAAACATCAAATTTCGTTAAGATCTGATTACCGTTCGTAAGTTACAAGTACCTCATTTTTTCAAAATTTTCCGAATTACCCCGACCCCGACTCCCCCAAAGAGAGCAGATTCGGTCCGGTTATGTCAGTCACATATCTTGGACTTGTGTTTAATCTTCCCACCAAGTTTCATCCTGATCTTCCCACTCTAAGCCTTTTCCAAGATTTCCGGTTCCCCTCCCCCAACTTCCCCCAATGACACCGGATCCGGTCGGGATTTAAAATAAGAGATTTGAGTTACGAGGTCCTTCTAAACATGAAACTTCATTAAGATCCGATCACTCCTTCGTAAGTTAAAAATACCTCAATTTTTCTAATTTTTTATAATTAACCCCCTCCCCCAACTCCCCCGAAGAGAGTGGGTCCGTTCAGGTTATGTCAATCACGTATCTAGGACTTGTGCTTATTTTTCTTATCAAGTGTCATCCCGATCCCTCCACTCTAAGCGTTTTCCAAGATTTTAGGTTTCCCCATCTAACACCCCCCCCCCCCCAAAAAAAAAAAAAATCACCGGATCTGGTCGGGATTTAAACTAAGAGCTCTGAGACACGAAATCCATCTGAATATCAAATTTCATTAAGATCCAATCACCCGTTCGTACGTTAGAAATGCCTAATTTTTTCTAATTTTTCCAAATTAGTTAGTTTAACCAGTTTGTTTAACCAGGTAGTGGTTTAAACAAAACCAGTTAGTTTACACTACCTTGCAAATTTCTTTGTAGCGTTAAGATTCATTGTAAATTTGCAAATTAAAAATACGTTTAGTATAAGCCAATGGTATTAAACATTTTTATACCCTTAAAAATATTTAAAATCCTTGCACAGACAGGTATTTAGAGCTTTTTTTAACTTGCTGCTATAATTTATAATAGGAATATAATTATTACTACAATAAAATAAACCAAAATTACCATAATCGTGTAAATCTTAAAACAAACAGAAATTATCAAAAGAGGCGGTAGGGCTAACGCCACCTAAAAACCAAAACGTCATGTGCGCTTTACTGAAAACCAAATTCATTTCAAACTTTTTTTTCAGCCTTAATAAATATAGAGTTGCTCAGACTTTCACGAATGAAAATTATTGCATATTAAACTATCAATCTATTTTCATCAATTTTTTTCAGTAATTTTGATCATTCAGGTGATTTGCTCGCTTTTATCTTGATATTACGACAAATAGGAAAACAAAGCTCAAAATAAAAAGTGTTTTGATTTGTGTTTAACAAAACTAAGAAAGTTTTTCAAAAATAAAATTTTGTTTTTGTTTGTAACATTTTTTTTTATAGAAAATTCAGTAAAAACAATTATGTTTTCTGGTTTTCAGAAACTAAAAAAGACTGCACAGGCATTTAACTTTTCCACCACTAGTCCAATAGCCATTGTATTCTTACGCAGTTATTTCAACTGCCTCAAGCATTCCTACATAGCTTGACAGTTTTGCCTCTCGTCTACCTGACTGACCCTAATCCATGGACTGAATAGTCTCGTTGAAGGCTATCTAACAAGGCCGGATTAGGTTGACTGCTGTCCAAAGACTTTTTTTCAACAGCATCTTGATATTGATGCCAGTTTCTGATTGAGGACTGTTCAACAGCATCTTGATATTGATGCCAGTTTCTGATTGAGGACTGAGGTACCTTGTTTTACTTCAATAAAAGTAATCTTGAAGAGGCTCAGGACGTCACTATAGCTGCTCTCATTAGGAAATGAAGAAGCAAGGGTATTAAAGGTAGCAAGACATCCCTTACTTCATTAAGGACAGAGCCCGTTTTGATGCTATACAACCTATGCAACTGCCTCATTTATTGCACTATCTCTTGACTTTTTCGGCTCTTGCCTACCTGACTCAGCATTTGGTAATCCGTGGACTGAATAGTCTCGTTGAAGGCCATCTCAGAAGGCCGGATTAGGTTGACTGCAGCTAAAAATTTATTAGGGGCATAGAGGAATCCTTCACACCGGTGCAGTGCCCAAAGACTTTTTTTTAACAACATCTTGATATTGATGCCAGTTTCTGATTGAGGACTGAGGTACCTTGTTTTGCACTGGAGCTTCAATACAAGTAATCCTGAAGAGACTCAGGGCGTCATTATAACTGCTCTTATTAGGATATGAGAAAGCAAGGGCATTAAAGGAAGCAAAACATCCCTTACTTCATTAGGGACAGAACACGTTTTGATGCTATTCAACCTATGCAACTGCCTCATTTATTGCATTATGTCTTGACTTTTTTGGCTCTCGTAAACCTGACTGAGCATTTGACAATCCGTGGATTGTACGATCTCTTTGGAAACCATCTAAGAAAATCTCATATGCTAGATTGACGGCTTCTAAGAACTTCATTAAAGGCTGGGGGCATCTGGGTTTTATAATGCCCCAGGCATCTGGGGCATAAGGGCTACTGGTTTTTAACCCCCCCCCCCTTAAATTTTTGTCCGACCAGTACAAAACTAAAAGATTCATAAAAACAAATTTTTTGACGTGTTATTTAATTTTTTTTTTTCCGTGAATCATGCAACCTAAAGTTGAAGAGGTGATCCAAGTGTTATAAAGTGTTTATCATAGACGAATTTTACTTACATCTGCAGGAGCAAATAGACAGGGTTTGTTTATAGACCCTACAAATAGACCCAGGGTAAATTACAAATAGTAAAGGCTGGGGGAAAAAGTGAAATTCTTTACAGCATTATGAACATTTTCCAGTTATGTAGGTAGATACAGAAAAAAATTATTATCTTTTTATAATATTATCAGCTGAATGAAGGGCAAACTTTATAAATATTTTTAAGGTTAAATTAATAACAAATCGTAGTCTATTTCGAACAATCTTCAGGGATAGTTTTGTGCGAGTTTAGCTTATACTTGGCTGTTGTTCTTTTGTTTTGTATGTCGTTGTTCTGTTATTACTGCCGTTCTTTTTTTTCTGCAAGAGGAAGTGGACTTATTATGTAGACCAGTTACTCCTTTATGTACACTGAGCATAAAACATATCACATTTGTTTGGAGAAATGACATCCCCACAGTCCCATCACCAAAAATTTGTTTGATTACTTGAAACTGCTCATAGCTTGAAATTATGTAAGTTTCATTGTTTTTTTATTGTTTTTTTTTATTATCGATCATTCCTAAAAAACGGCCCTATCCATGGAGGGATAATATTAGTCCAGAAGCTTAATAACTCTGGTGATCTTGGATCTGCCAAACTCTTTTTTATTTAATTTCTAATTTTGTTCTTTTTTATTTTATTTCTGACCAATTTTTGAATCATGCCAATTCCCTACAAATTTCTCAGGGAATTTCCCCCCTGGAAACTTTCCTCCCAACAGAAAAGTCTCCCTGTGGAAAATCCCCCTCCTCTTCTGGAATTTCCCCCTAGAAATCACAAATATTCCCTGAAAACAAATAGACCTACTGTATATCAATAATGGACCCATTCTATAATATACAAAGCTTTCCTCAGGGTCTATGAGAGTAATGTCATCCCCAAAGGCCTAGTTATTAGATATATCAACTACACTGAATCAAATGATAATCTCAAAACTTTTCAATGGATATTCTAAAGGAAAAGAGGGTGTGGGAGGGGGTTTTTTGCCTTCCAATCTATTTGTTAACTTAAAAAGGCAGAAGAGCTTAGATTTCTGTTTGAATAAGTACTCTTCCAATGCTCTATGACCATTGGTTTGATATGATCACCCCTGGGAAAAACAAAAAACAAACATACATGATCTTGTTTTGGCAAAAATGCAAAATCCACACTTTTGCAAACAGAAGCTTGAAACATCTACAGTATTGACTGATATGTTGAATTTGATGATGTTAACTTCATTAAGGTTGCTTAGCTTTTTCGGGATGTTTTCCCCCTTTTTTCAAAGATTAGGTAAATTTTTCAGGTTTTTATCTTTTACTGGGTAACAATAAACTTAATTAATTTGAAATATAAAGAATCAACATAAAAACCAATTCTTTTGACTTATCTGTTGTCATCAAAATTCAGTTTTTAGACTTTCAGTTACAATCAGGGCAACATGCTCCTTACTTACTGTTTGCTACCACAAATTGTTTGTTATAATTGTTTGTTTGTTATTGTTCGTTATACTTGTTTGTTTGTTTGTTATTGCTTGTTATACCACAAATTCTTTGTTATAATTGTTTGTTTGTTATTGTTTGTTATACTTGTTTGTTTGTCATTATTTGTTATACCACAAATTGTTTGTTATAATTGTTTGTTTGTTTGAGTATTAGTTTTACATGCACACTCTTTGGAGGCAAACACTACACAATTCTTGAAACTACTATACAGCGTTTTAAAGTATATATAATCTCTATTATAAGGCTATATATAGACCAAAAAGGGCTTAATAACTCTACTAGTCTTGAATCTGTCAGACGTTTAGGAGATATATACACAAATAAGGCATCAATAGCGTTTTATTGTGGTAAGGGACAAAATGCCTTCAGTGAGCGTTTATGCAGTTAAAAGATTCTTATCTACCTTTAAATACAGGCTCTGCAAAAAAGTGTTTTCTTTTCTAAAACAATATCGATCTACATAATTACAGAGTTAAAGCTTAAATTTTGTAGGGAACCACCGAAAATGGTATTAGTAGTGAGTAAATATCAAGAAAGTCCAGATACGCTTCCAAAAAAGTTCCAGATGACACACCGAAAGGATTTGTCTCGTTTTTCTATGACAAAACTCATGGTACCAGGGTGCTAAAAACATAGGGTGGTATTTACTCCTATTTAACCATTTGACCAGGTTTCTCTCCTTTTTTCTGTTGATAAAGGCTCCAAGACGTGGAGTCAAAATATTCAGATTTATTTTTATTAATTAATGTATTGTTGTTTGTTTTTTCATTTCGTTCCTTGTCACTGCTTTATTTAATTAAACCCATTTTTCTCTCTTAATTTTTCGTATATGGAAAAAGAGTGTGGTGTAAGAAATTATTTACAAGGCTTTCTCCCTAGAATATCAAGAGAGTTCTTTCTTGATACTACCTTTTAAAGGAATAAACAGACGGGTTTTCAGGGATAACATCACTCAGGACATCATTTGAAATGGTGGCGCAGCGTCTAGTTAGGCTGTTCTTTAAGTTCTCGATAGCGGGTATCTCTTCTTACAGGACATCTGGCCATGCCTTGTTTGCGTGTTTGCCGTATCGGGTTGGCAAACGGCGTTTTAAATAGAGACAAGTGGTAGAAGGGAGAGTAATGGATGTACTTGTTAAGAACAGCCATTGACACCAGATCAAATTTCTCGTCAGGAGGGTGTAAAGTCATCCCCTCAGTGCTACAATTAATTCTTAGGGCTCTATTCTGGATCTTCTGAAGTGGTGCTGGTAGGGTAATATGAGTCCCTGCAAAACGGGGGTGGCCATAATTGGCTAAATATTAATTTTATAATTAAGATAGTTAATAATAATTGGCTAATTAAGTTCGTGGGATGTCATTGACACCAGATCAAATTTCTCATCAGGAGGGTGTGAAGTCACCCCATCAGTGCTACAATTAATTCTTAGGGCTCTATTTTGGACCTTCTGAAGTGGTGCCAGTAGGGTAATATGAGTCCCTGCAAAAAGAGGGTAGCCATAATTGGCTAAATGTGGCTTATGAAACTATTCTTCAAGCACTCTGCGTGGGATGTCTCCTCGTGTAGGTAATCTGGCCGTACCATATTTACCCTCTTGGTTTGTCCAACCACAGTGCAAGTAGAGATAACTCGGCGAAGGGAGGGTGGTAGATTTACTTTTCGAAAACACCCGTTGATACTACGTCAAATCTCTCACTGAGAGATTCTGAAATTCTTTAATATGAGTTAGTACTTCATAGGAATATATTAAACCATTCATATGCTATAATGAATCACTGAAATATCGCTAGGAAGAAAAAGAAATCTCAGGATCAGAATTTTATCTATTTGAGAATGTGGCAAAGTAGGATCGATCATTTATATGCTATAGCCAGCCTAGTAGGCTGGGCCAAAGAGTATGAATAACTTATAAGAGTGGGAACTGGCGCTAGTGCCTACAAAAAAAAACTATCAACCCATCTAGTGTTTGGCAACACTTAGCAATTTTTTTTTCATTGCAATGAATACTTAATTAACTTAGTATAATTGGTAAAACTAGGGTAGAAATAAATGTCAGACCTCAGTTCCCAGAAAACGACTACAAAGATTGAAAATGTCAAGTGTCGCCAAACGCTAGATGGCGTTAAAAAAAAATTCCGACACTACCGCCAGTTCCCACTCTTATAAGTTACCCATATTTGTTGGACTGGGCTATAAAAAAAAAAAAAAAAAAAAAAAAAAAAATCCAAGGCCGTTTTTTTTTCAAAATTTATTATTAGCGAACTTCAGTCTTTTAAGAGCTAATACAAAATTAACATTAAACATTGTTAGCTAATAATTCAAAATTCTCTTTTGTATTTTCTTGCCTACTTTGGCCTCTTTGCAGTAATTTACACGGACCTTTCTTGCCTACTTTACTTAAGCTAAAAAAAAAAAAACAAAGAGTACAGTCTTCTTAGTTAGAGCCACCTGTGATTCAACACAATAAAAAACCTTACCTTTGCCTATTTGATTCATGAGTTATGTCCCAGCCCCAGATATTGAAGTTGGAGCTTATATAGCTAACAACCGCTTCGGAGCATAAAACTTGAGAGCAAAATACATTGGCCAATATAGACTTGTCACTATGCACATAGACAATTAAAGGCTTGCGCTGAAACGAAATGAAATTGAACAAAACGGTTTATATTTTACAAATTAAAAATTTTAAAGGAGTATATAAAAGGGGGGGTGAGAAAAATACAGTAAAAGCATTAAAAAGTAGCATAAGAACAATGAGCTATTTAAAATTCTAAGCAATTAAAATGTTGGCACGAATCAATAATATGCTAAAATGTTAATAATATACAGGGTTGGTAGCCCTTTGCAACAGCCTAAACTCAAGTTGAAAAAATTATGCCATTGATGAGAGAAGAAGATTAGCGTTGACATTATTATTTTTCTTCCGTATTTTTTCTTATTAATTATTATTTTTAATCCGGTTATTTTATACTTATTTTTTTGTGGTATATACGTCAACAGTTCCCACCTAGGCGTTTCTAATATCCTGACGCCCCCTCGTAATATTCAAATTTTTTTTTGTTCAAAGTTTTACAGGTATTTGTTACTGTGAAAGACCAAAATCTGATGAATGTCAACCATCACCGGTGAAAGTCTGGAATAAGGATATTTAACAAATATATCGGACATACGCCAAGCGACTGTGTGTTTGTTGACCAGTCAGCTTTGTCAGTCTTATGCAAGGTTTGATGGTGACAGGTTAGGCTATAAATCCCAGGAATGCGTTAGAAATTAGGTTAGAATCTCAGGAATACTCAACATTCACTGTTAGTTTATGGTGAATGTCAACTAACACATAGTCGCTTGGTGTATGTCTGAAATATTTTCAAATATCCTTATTTCAGACTTATACAGGTTAACGTCGACATTCACCAGTTTTCGGTCTTTCACCGTAACATATTCACCTGAAGGAAGCTTAAAAGGCTATTAACTTGATGTCTTTTTTTGGGTTATCAGCTAGCCATTTTTTATACTAATCAAAAATACTGTCTAAATATAACATCTTTTACATAATGTATAGCATCACTGCAATAATATCATGTATCTTTCTTGTTCTTTAAATATTTTTTTTTTTTTTTTTTTTTTTTTTTTTATCAAGGCTCTAAAGTATAGCCAATCGAAGCGTGTACACCCTGCCTGTGACCCATCAGAATATTGCCATGCCCCACTGGTGGGGCCTGCGAACCACGTAGGAAATCACAGATATAGGTCGTAGGCTATTAGTTTTATTACTTTACTTATAATAGTTTTGATTAATGAACTAATCAAACAGTTCGTGGTAACGAACTGTAGTAAGGAGCGACCCGGCTCAATAGTAACCAAAACTCTAAAAAATGGAATTTTGATACCAATAGCTACATCAAAAGAATCGCATTTTAATGCTGGTTTTAAATATATAAGTTTCATCAAGTTTAGTTGTACCCATCAAAAGTTACGAGCCTGAGAAAATTTGCGTTATTTTAGAAAATAGGGGGAAACGCCCCCTAAAAGTCATAGAATGTTAACGAAAATCACACCATCAGATTCAGCGTATCAGAGAACCCTACTGTAGAAGTTTCGAGCTCCTATCTACAAAAATGTGGAATTTTGCATTTTTTGCCAGAAGGCAGATCACGGATGCGTGTTTATTTGTTTATTTGTTTTTTTGTTTTTTTTTCTTTTTCCCAGGGGTGATCGTATCGACCCAGTTGTCCTAGAATGTTGCAAGAGGGCTCATTCTAATGGAAATGAAAAGTTCTAGTGCCCTTTTTAAGTGACCAAAAAAATTGGAGGGCACCTAGGCCCCCTCCCACGCTAATTATTTTCCCAAAGTCAACGGATCAAAATTCTGAGATAGCCATTTTATTCAGCGTAGTCGAAAAACCTTATAACTATGTCTTTGGGGACGACTTACTCCCCCACAGTCCCCGTGGGAGGGGCAACAAGTTACAAACTTTGACCTGTGCTTACATATAGTAATGGTTATTGGGAAGTATACAGGCGTTTTCAGGAGGATTTTTTTGGTTTGGGGGAGGGGTTGAGAAGAGGGGGGTATGCTGGGGGAACTTTCCTTCGAGAATTTGTAATGGGAGAAGAAAATTTCCATGAAGAGAGAGCAGGATTTACTAGCATTATTTAAAAAAAAAAACAATTAAAAAATAAAAGTGAAAAAGCTTGTTCAGCTGGAAGTAAGGAACAGCAATAAAACTTAAAACAAACAGAAATTATTACCCGTATGAGGGGCTCACCTCCTTCTAATACCTCGCTCTTTACGCTAAAGTATTTTCAGTAATTTCAACTACTTATTCTACGGCTTTTGTGATTCAGGGGGTCATTCTTAATGAATTGGGATAAAATTTAAGCTTTAGTGTAAAGAGCGAGGTACTGACGATGGGGCGAATCCCCTCATATATGTAATAAAAACATGAGAATACAAAAGTTCTTATAGGGACGTGTGGCCGTACCTTATTTTGTAAATAACTCTACTCTAGATAAACTATGGTGGTCATGTCAGTGAACGTGTGGTAAACAGCGATGCAAAAATTTTGAAAATAAGAGCTGGGATTTTTATCGAAACTCCAAATATATACGTTGTCTAGACTGGAGAAACCTGAGAAAAGTTATTCGCACAAAATTCGAAACAAAGCTAATTTATAAGTTACGTAAATCTTTTACCAATAAAAAGATTCGTAAAAAATTAAAAGTTCTAGTTGCCTTTTTAATTAACCAAAAAATCGGGGGGCAACTAGGCTTCGTCCCCCGCTCTTTTTTCTCAAAATCATTCGATCAAAATTATGAGAAAGCCATTGAGCCAAAAAAAAAATATGCAAATTTCGTTTTGATTATTCCTCTGCGGAGAGCCAAAATCAAAACATGCATTGATTCAAAAACGTTCAGAAATTAAATAAAAAAAACAAGTTTTTTTAACTGAAAGTAAGGAGCGACATTAAAACTTAAAACGCACAGAAATTACTTCGTATATGAAAGAGGCTGCTTCCTCATCAACGCCCCGCTCTTTACGCTAAAGTTTTTTACTGTTTTAAAAAGAAGAATTGAGAGAAAGAGTCAAACTTTAGCGTAAAGAGCGGGGCGTTGATGAGGAAGCAGCCTCTTTCATATACGAAGTAATTTCTGTGCGTTTTAAGTTTTAATGTCGGTCCTTACTTTCAGTTAAAAAAAACTTGTTTTTTTTATTTAATTTATGAAGTAGGTTTGACAGGTTGACTTCATGCCTCCTTCCATCTGTCGGTGTTTGAATGAAATGCATAAGCCAAGGAACTTATTGAACGCATTTGCCATACTTGGACACTAACTCGTACACATGAAAGGAGAGCTTTGCACCAAACACGCTCCCCCTCTCCCCATTATTGGCGTTTTTTATGAATTAACAATAATTAAATTTCAACAAATTAGCCTGCTTATATGTGAAAATCTACACACAGGGGCAATAAAGACGGGATTCACTTTCCAAGATTAGCCTGATAATGAGCAATATTCCTATTCTCGACCCCTCCCCTCCCTTAACCCATGTGTCAAGCCAGAGTCCATCTAAATCTGGAACTCATTTTCTCAGTTCAATCTCTGCGTAATTTCGATGCTTCACGAATAGTTTCACCTGGAAAATAAAGTATACATACACTACGAAAAAGTATATATTTGAATGTCCAAGCTCATAAAAAAATTTTGATGTATTTTAATTAAATCGGCTGATCAAGAGCCAAGTGTGAGACCAAATTTAAAATTTGTGGCAGGAAGTTCAAAAAGAATAGCTTACGTTTTTTGCTGAGACTAGTAGTGATTCTTTCAAAGCCTCCTCTAAAGATCCTTGGTAGAACATAGGATGAGACTCTCCATATCTTGCAGAAAAATTTTCAGAAAACAAAACTGCAGTTGGTAGACTATCAACTGCGTCTGGGGGCACTACAAAAAAAAACGCCAATTTAGAAGTTTTTTTCAAATAAATACACTTTAAAAAAAATCCAAACGAGGTTTGATCCCACTTCGTAGGGGCCATAGTGAAAGATATGTTAGATCGTTCGGCCAAGTTTAATGGATAAGGGATGGTAAATTACCAAACACTGTGCTTCTTGCCATCCATCCGGGCCAAAAGCAGGTCGTCCCCAAATGAGGCGGAAACAGACCGTAACATTTCAAGGAAACAACAACATCATGGGAGGGAGAAAAGAGTGAGGCTTTGAATAGATAGGGGAAGAAGAAGCGTGAGTAACTGTATTAGTCTAGGGTGGCTTGATACTACAAAAAATTAGTAATAGAGGTATTAGAGCAAAAAGAAAAATGCACCTTATTTAAAAGGGCAAGCATTTGATAGATAAATTTACCATTTAAAGGTCCCCATGTGGCCTCAAGCAGATTAGAGTTTTCTGTATGACACAGCAAAGAAACAAATAAAAAGCAGACGGATTTTATTGAAACCTCAATAAAAAACATACAGAAAATAAAAATAAAAGTTGAAAAAAACACACAGAAGAGAAACAAACAGCGATTCAGAATTTCCAGAACAATTTTGCCAATGTTGTCACACAAAGGCCGCGATTATTTCTAACAAAAAAAAGTGCCCAAACCTCAATTAGAAAAAATGAAATAAAAATACAGAAAAATAAAAAAACTAGGAAAATTCAGCGATTCAGAATTTTTAGAACAATTTTGCCAACGTTGTCACAGAAAGGCATTTTCCAGGATATTTAAACTTCTGCACAATGGTAACTGTACACAATATAATGGGGTTTAGTGTAAAATTGAAAATCACAAAATCAGCTCATTAAAATCCAGACAAGAAGAAGAAGAACAATAAAAACTATTGTTCTTTAATATACAGACATATTTGGTAAATAAAAATCAAGTAGAGCCAAATCATTGTCAGTATTCAGAATCTGTTTGCGTTGAAGCGTTGGGTTATAACCATTGGAAAATGCCTTTTTTCGTATTCTCGTTTAAAAAATGACGAATTTGCCCTTAACTAGATTTTGAAAATGTAGACAAAATACATAATTATATGCATTAAAGACTGAGGTTTTGTCAAAAAATTGCGAGACAGCTAGTCAAAGGAATTTTTCATGGCTATACCGCAGCTTCGAAAAATAAAAATTAACGTTTTTTTGGAATTCAGTTTTCTTTATTTTTGAATTAAATGGAGTCGGCAGAGGAAAATTTGGCAAAAAAAAGTATCCTTTTAAATACCAGAACCAGAATAAAAGGTCGCAAATTAATTTCTTCTGAGAATTTTTTTTCTTTCTGGTGAACTAGATTACTATTGTGATTTTGTGTTTTTGTTACGATAAATGAAAAACATAATTTGAAATATGTATCGGTTTTTGTAAGGCACAAAACATACTTTATCATTTTGGGGGTTTAAGGCGCGGTGACACATTCTTATTTGTGGCATAACCATTTTTTTAAGTTTGGCTTTACTATTCACTAAATATTTGTTTGTTTTATGATTAATTTATACGTTCATGCTTATTTTAGTTCTTTTCATGTTTGCTTGCATCTTTACGTCTCAATTGCGGCCCACTTTTGGTAATTGTAATAAACGGTTCTTGTAAGAAAATTCAGTTCCTTTTTACGGTATTATTATGGTTTTCGCGTTTTTATGGAATTTTGCCAGTCACTCCGTACTCCCCACTAGGAGCTAGGAATTTTTAACACTACTATTTTTCATTGCCCTCAATTTAAGAGAATTGAGGGAGGAGGTGGTAAATGTTTTTTTTTCAAAATCTGAACGGGGGCAAAATTGCCATTTTTTCAATTTTTGCAATGAAAAATACCAAAAAAGAATTTATCAATGAAAATATTCCCCTCCCCCTCCTCCCGAACACAAAGTATTTTCAACATAGAGGGGAAGGGGCAACAAAAATATGTATGGCTCCTCCTAAAAAATGACACTACAGGTAGTTTTCAAGCGATGAAAGAATTCAGATAATTACAGATTAAAAAATTAAGTTCCTTTTCTATGTCAAGTAATATGCCTATTAGCATTAATAATTACGGTGGAGTTAGTTATTATTTTTTTTTTCAAAGTCAATTCAAAATGTCAAAGATTTCCATAATAAACATTTAATTAAAAATATGTGAACATATTTATAAAAAGATCAATGAATCACACACCTTGTGACAGCGTAGTGGATAATACCACGTCTCTTGATTATAGATTTACAGGTTCAATCCTACCTGTCGCAAGGAATCTCTTTACAATTTGTCCATTCTGAGCCAATTATTTCATTCTTAGCAAATTATTTTTGTGATTGTTTTTTCATACCGAGTCAATTTTTTGTGATTTTTTTTTTTTAATTAGTTTGTATAACATTTTTTTCATCTAAACAAATAAAACATAAGTTTTTGCATGCCACATTTGAGCTTATTCAATTTTTGTTTCACTAATTATTTTTATTTCTTTTATTGCACAATGAGCAGCATTCCACTTGGGTCGCATTCAACAGAGGTCATCGCAGTTGATAAGAATTTGCAGAACGAACACAACTACTGCGCTATACTGAATGACGTTTGAACATCAAAATGATTTTCTTAAAAAAAAAAAAAATCTTACAAGATCATAGAAACTATAGAACTAAACAAAATTATTGTTAGCTTAAACTGATAGATAACAGGTCAAAGAAACTTGTATTAAAATAAAAATAAAATTACGGCTGTTTTTAGCTCTGAAGCAAACCCCAAATTGCAATACGGTTCAATTAATGCTTTTGAATGGAATTCAATGATTATAGTTGGCTGTTAAATCCCAAAAATTAAATAAATCTATTGCCTGCTTGTTGTAGCTGTGTATGTGAATTTAAAATCAGTTCAGAGATGAATTCTTTTCTAAATATGAAACGATTTTAAATAAATTAAAAAAAAAACGATGACTCCCAGCATTGCAAATTGTAATTGCAAGTTTTAGAGGTACTAATCGTAACTACAAATAATGATCAGTTTGATAGGATATAAAATTGATAAAAGGGTATCCACTATATTGTCATAAGCTATGTGATAAATTGATTTTTCTACTAAGCTGTTCACATACTTTTGATAAAATGACTATTATGTCATTCTTTGACACTTCTGAATTGATTTTGGGAAAAATACATAACCGAGCCCAAACTAAATTATGAATGCAATTAGGCTCTTACTTCACATAAATAGGGAACTTTATTTTTGACCTATAATTATCCTGATTTTTTACTCGCTTGAAGACTAGCAGCGGAGTTATGTCGGGGGGAGGGGGATCTGCTCCCTATATATTTGAGTTGCCCTCTTCCTAATGTTGAAAATAATTTTTTGGGGGGAGGGGGATATTTTCATAGATAAATGCCTTCTTCGGTATTGTCATCGCAGAAATAAAAAAAAAAACGATAACATACAGCATTGCAAATCGTAAATGCAAGTTTAGAGGTACTATTCGTAACTGCAAATTATTAAAATTTACAAATTATTAAAAGATGTAAGGAGTTTAAAGACGAGTTAAAGAGTTTCCATGCAACAGGAAGGGTTGGATCGGGATACCTATCATCAGCTACGGATTTATCCACTACGCTGTCACAAGATATATAATACTTTAATTTTTCTACAAACTTATTCACATACTTTTGATCAAATGACTATTATGGCAATCTTTGACACTTTTGAATTGATTTTGAAAAAAGAATGATAATTGAGCCAAAACTAAATGAGCACAATTAGGCATATTTGGGGGGGAGGGGTGCATATTCCCCCTACAAATTTGTTTCCCTCTCCCTATATGTTGAAACACTTTTTGGGGGAGGAAGAGGATGTTTCAACAATATATCCCTTTTTTAGGATTTTTTATTGCAAGAATTTAAAAAAAAACGATAATTTTGCCCCCGTCAAGATCTTGAAAAATACATTATGCCCCCCCCCCAACTCCCTCCTCTAAATTCTCGTAAATTGAGGCCAATATTAGTAGTGCTGCAAACTCATAACTACAAGTGCGAAGGACAGATTGACTGACAAACCTTCCATAATAACGTGAATATTATAATAATGCCTGGAAAAACAATCAAAATTTTCTTACGAGTCTTACAATTTCTTACAATTTCCTTAAAAAAAGGTGCAATAAAGAAGCATAGATGCAATCGGATCAGAAAAGAGCAGAAATAAGCATGAATGAATAAATAAAACGTCAAAATAAACAGTAAAGCCCAACTTAAAACAAACCGGATATACCAAAAATTGTCGGTGCAGGGTTTCAACTCTTGTTGATAGAAGAGCATTGCCAAGTGCTGAAAACCATGTTCGGTCCAGGATTGCACAAAGCCTACATTCAACTGGAAATTTCGGGGAGTTCTTGCTGTCCGAGTCTAAGCCGACTTAAGCACTTCATGTATAATTGAGAAGATGTGTTAGTCCCCGTCCTGCACTGGTTCTGGGGCAATTGCTTTTCCTGAGGTCAAAATAATTTCAGGAATTTAAAGAATAGGAAATTTCCACTTGGAATGTTACAACGTTAAAAAATAACTATCATATCGACATCTTGATTGATGAATTCAGACACTTCAAACTGGACTTAAATAGGATTTTTAAAAACTCATGCCCAAGTGGTAGGAAACATGTAATTATATGAAAAAAAAAATTCACTCAGCAGGAAAGCTGAGGTACATAGACAGAGAATACAGCTCATGATGAATTAAGAAGCTGCTAAGTTTGGTTTAGGTTGGGATGGTATTAATAATAGAATGCTAGCTAGTTGCTCATTTCATAGTGCATTTTATCAGTCATAGTAGTATATCCCCTGTAGAACCGAATGATGGAGATACTAGTGACTCAGATGAATTTGGCTTACAGCAACAGGATCAAATAGACAGGCTCCCCAGAAGAAATATCCTGTTTCTATTGGGAGATTATAATGATCGGTAGAAATATGGATAGATGGTATCCTGGCCTAGGTAAATTTGGTGCAGAAAAAAAAACAGTAATTGCTACAGACTGGTGCAATTTTGTAGGCATAGCAATCTAGTTAAAACCATTACAGGTGCAGAAAAAAAACAGTAATTGCTGAAGATTGGTGCAATTTTGTAGGCAAAGCAATCTAGTTAAAACCATTACAGTATTTGGTCATAAAAAAAACAGTAATTGCTACAGACTGGTGCAATTTTGTAGGCATAGCAATCTAGTTAAAACCATTACAGTATTTGGTGCAGAAAAAAAACAGTAATTGCTACAGACTGGTGCAATTTTGTAGGCATAGCAATCTAGTTAAAACCATTACAGTATTTGGTCATAAAAAAAACAGTAATTGCTACAGACTGGTGCAATTTTGTAGGCATAGCAATCTAGTTAAAACCATTACAGTATTTGGTCATAAAAAAAAACAGTAATTGCTACAGACTGGTGCAATTTTGTAGGCATAGCAATCTAGTTAAAACCATTACAGTATTTGGTCATAAAAAAAAAACAGTAATTGCTACAGATTGGTGCAATTTTGTAGGCATAGCAATCTAGTTAAAACCATTACAGTATTTGGTCATAAAAAAAAACAGTAATTGCTACAGACTGGTGCAATTTTGTAGGCATAGCAATCTAGTTAAAACCATTACAGTATTTGGTCATAAAAAAAAACAGTAATTGCTACAGACTGGTGCAATTTTGTAGGCATAGCAATCTAGTTAAAACCATTACAGTATTTGGTGCAGAAAAAAAACAGTAATTGCTACAGACTGGTGCAATTTTGTAGGCATAGCAATCTAGTTAAAACCATTACAGTATTTGGTCATAAAAAAAACAGTAATTGCTACAGACTGGTGCAATTTTGTAGGCATAGCAATCTAGTTAAAACCATTACAGTATTTGGTCATAAAATGGCGTATATTAAAATTAAACTTATATTATATTAAGTATTAAATTATATTAAGTTATATTAATTATTAATTATAATATTAATATTAATTAATTATTATATTAATATTAATTATTAATTAATTAATATACTTAATATAATTACTAATTATATAATACTTAATTTAATATACTTAATAATATACTTAATATTAATTATATTAAGTATTAAAATTAACATGGTTACTGAAACGATGGTGAGACAGCTAACCTTATTTATTAAATTATTTTAAACTGAACAGCGGCAGGATTGGTACGAGATAGAGGAGCGCTATTATTGATTTTAAATATAAATATCACCATCTACTAGTGTCTTGGGTCATTTTAAAGCTGAAATTTCGGAACGTTATTACCCCCCGAGAAGCTATGATGTAGATAGACTCCAAGAAGGGAACTTGAGAGAATTTTCCAGGAACAGTTGAATACTGAAATTTTGGAAAATAGTTTGTGTAGTTGCTGAAGGTGTCTCAGGGAGGGAAGTTAGAAACGCAACTAGGATTATTAGTTAAAATACTTTATGTTTAGTAGAGAGTTAGGACTTGCTAATAATAACTGTCGAAGTGATAGATCATGTGAAAATAAGAGGAAATAAAGAATTCGGAAACATCATTAAAATATGAATTAAGGAGGTGTGAATAAGAGGCCATAGAAAAAAACTGCCTAAGATCTAGAAGATGCAGCTAGAGGGCATAATTACTAAATATGCTATTTAGAATGAGTAGCGCCGTTGTAATTTTCGACACCATCAGGTATGGCGTCGAAAACCCAACAATATATGGTATAAAAACCTAGTACGAATCTACAAAGATGCCGTAGACTATACAAGTGTTAATTAAAAGTTATTGGGACCGTTCAACGTCATATGTGCTCAGTGAGGAGCCATATATTTTCTCGAGGAAAGAGTAGTAACTAAATAAGATTCATTTGGAGATTGCTGCTTGCTTGGTTGAATTGAATTACCACCTCCAAAATTTTCAAATGAATTGGTTTGGCTTTTGTTAGGACGTCACTCACTTTCTAAAAAGTTCCACAAACAAATCCGAAACTTGAATTCATGTTTTGCTTTACCTTCATTCAAAGTAAACGATTATAGAATCACCAACAATCATAATGTTTTTAGCCTCAAAGCAGCTGGACAAATTTATCACAAAATCAATTTAGTGGCACATCCATCTCAAATTACTCTAGGTGATTTTGAACTACCTTCAGTTTGTTAAATGTAGTTTTATACCCAGATGATGCTGTTGACAAACGCCTTGCACATCCTTTAGTTATTGGATTTCTCATAACTTAATGTACCCGTTGGAAGAAATACTACGAGACACAAACAACTATGCCAAAGCTTATATGAAATAAAAGAAGCGGGGGATGATGTAAACGAACGTGCTGCTTTACTGAGACAATAGCATCCAGACATACAACTCATTTTTACTGTGCCAGATGGTGTGGATTCTAGACAATTCAACCCTCATGAATATAATGAGGTACGCGCAGTTCTTAATTTTTTTTTCCACCAACTGTTCCTGCCAATTGTTTTATCCAACTGGAACATCAGGATGGACCGTGAATTTGCAACTTCAAACACCTTATGCAAGTCGTCTTCATCTAACAAGGCCAGAATTAGCGCAAAATTGTATCGCTTTTCTACCTGAACACACCAAAAGTCTTTCTCTTCAAGCTGTAACACCCCACCTACGTCAGATAGTTCACTACGCTAATACTTAACACTTACATACTTTACATTAATACTTTGATACCTTACATACTTTACATTACTTTACTTTACATACTTTACTTTACATACATTACTTTACATACTTCGCTTTTACTTTACTTTTACTTTACACAGTTTAATACTTTACACTTTGGTGGTACACTGTTCCAAAATAATCTTGTCGATACATTCGTATTTGATGCATTCGTATTGATACATTCGCATTGATACATTCGTATTGAACGGGATCGCATCCAAATGATAAAATTGAACCAGAAAACTATTATCGCCCAAACTACGTAAGTGTTACACGACTTACCAAGGACTCCACCTCCTGAGTTTTTACCACCACTCCTTCCATACAAAGGGGCCAGAGTAAAAACTTTTTGGCCTTTTTCCCGCCCTGTGTTTGAGGGGGGTCAACCTTTTTCTGTTTTTCATTCAGCATTGGGGTTCCCTTTGTCCAAGCAATTAGGGATATAAGTTTTAAAACGACTGAGAAATTTTAGATTCACCTTGTACCATTCGAACTTAAAATTTTACGTTTTAAACTGATCAGGACAAATAGCTTTTTGTCCCTTTTCCGGGTCCCATATTCGACAGTATAGATTATTCATAAGAAACATCCTGGAAGTTGGAGACTGGGGGAATACCATACATTCACACAACATCAACTCTCAAACAGGGGATCTAAAAACTTAAAAGTCCAACGCTAAAAATGACAGTAAAAGATAAATACAACCAATACTTACAAATAGATTGATGAGCAGGTCTGGTTCTAACTTCATAAGTTTCTTCATCCACTCCAAAATCGTTTGCGTCTTCAAATTCTTCTTCTTCGTCAGTATCAACGATAATCTTTCCGGGAAAACAAATGTTTTTTTTTTTAATAAAAGAAATAAAATTAAAGAAATTAAAATTATTCTTCTTCATCAGTATCAACAATAATCTTCGTTGGAAAAAAACACTGATTTAAAAAAAAAATAAGATAAAAGAAATAAAGATTTTTATTCTTTGTCAGTAGCGATGATAATCTTTCCGGGCAAAAGTATTGATTTTGAAAATAATAAAATAAAACAATCTACTTCGTCAGTATCTACTTTGTCAGTGTCAGTATCAGGTCTATGCGTTTTCGCCGGAAATTCCCCATCCCCCCCCCCTATTTTCTCCAAGCGTATCCAATGAAAATTCTGAGATTGCCATTTTGTTCAAAATATTTCAAAGGAAATAACAGTATCTCCGGGATTACCCCTCCCTTCCAGCCCACGGGGCAAGGGCTGTAAACTATGCAAGTTGCCCATTGTTAAGATATAAGGCATTTATGGGAAGGATAGTCGCATAAACTTTAGAGGGTAGTCGCAAGAATTCAAAATTTCAATTCAAATTCAATTCAAAAAATTCAATTCTAAATTGCATCAAGATGCCGGTTTTTTTTTAATAATAGAAATAAAAGAAATAAAATTGAAGAAATAAAAATTCCCCTCCTTCGTCAGTATAAAAAATACTCTTTCCAGGAAAAATATTGATTTTTGAAATAATAGAATTAAAAGAAACAAAAATTTTTCTTTTTCGTTATTATCAAAAATAACCGTTCCAGGTAAAAAAAAAATTAGTGATAGAGATATTACTTCAATTCAATTCAATTCAATTTATTCAAATAAAAAAAAACATAACACCAATAATCATAAAGATCCTGGAAGTAAACTTGTTGAGGACCATAACAACGAAAAATTGAAAATGAAGAAGAGAGATAAAAAAAAAAAGAGAAAACATGGGCAATTAAATCAAATTGAATAAGAATTTAGAGAATTATAATATCAAGTACATTTCGATGCTAAGTATTAAAGATTACTTACAAAAAGCATATTAAATATAAATATAAACATTACCTTATTTTTTTGGGGTATTTTCTAGACTTGAGATATTCCACAAATTAATTTGGAAATATTGTCAAACTCAAAGGCGGTAGTTCAGATTTAATTATGCGAACTTCAAAGTTTTTCACTATGTTCAACATTTGAATTTCCACAATTTCTTTCTTTTTTTGAGTAAAAGACTTCAAAACCTTAAAGGTTTTCATAATGAGCATGTAAGGTTCCTTGAAAAAGTTTCGAATGATCAGATTTATTTTCACTATCCTTGGTACTTTGAGCCGCTCTAGCCGGGTGGTTAGCGCGCTGGACTTGAAATCATAAGGACAGGGGGTCAAGTCCTGGTGTCGCTCGTTATTTAATTTGAAACAGAGATCAGGCTAGAGTGTCATTTATACTAAATTTAAACAGAGTGTCTTAGACACACTCTATTTCTTATTTATAATAGCAAAACAAAAAGACAAAGTCAGAATAGGCTAAAATTTAAGTTTACAGAAAAACTTTTAAAAAACACATCTGTCACTTTGAGTTTACTTTTAGAATTTTAAAGAAAGTTTTTAGTTTAAAATTAACTAACTTTGTCCAAATATCATTTCATTGTCAATAGAATTATAATTTGTATTTATCTGCTTTATTTTTTCTAACTGTGTTAAGTGAATTGCTTGCCGCTAAAATAATAAAAAACGTAATATCAACAATAAAATAACATCATAATTTTTTTTTCCCTCAAGAGCTTAAATAATATTTTAAATCGTTAAAGCAGGATTTGAACTGGGCTATCATTCAATTTTGAATTTGAATTGAACTTTTGATTTTTTATTTGAAGGCATAAACTTAAAAGGAAGAGTATAGCTGGTAACTTATGTACGCTAGATATATGGAACTAAATTGATTGTTTTAAATTGATATAAGAAAAGAAAATTTTTTGGAAGTTTGAACAATGCTAAATTTTTTAGTGCATAACAGAAAACAAAACACTAAAAATTGTTTTTTAACATGTTTCCTTCTCAATAGCCCCCTCCCTCCATGTTCCGACACCCCCTCTCCCCAAAAAGAAAACTCACGATATGTTCTTTCAAAAATTATGGGAGCTGATTTATTATAATTTGTAAGGAAATATAACGACAGGTTGGTCATTTTTTGCGACCGTGATATTGCAATTAACATTACTTCTTTTTTTACCGACTAGTACTAATCGTCATTACTTCCAAAAGCACACTTACATAAGCGATGTTTTGTAACCATAATTTTTTTAATTAAATGTTACTTATTTTTAATAAGTAAAACCTTTAAAACTAATATAACCTTAATTTAACCTTTAAAAAAAGGGTTAAACTTATTTTTCAGAGGCAATTCTCTGGCGTTGCCTGTAGTGAAGTCCCATAAGGCTTCAATGTGTTATTATTTTTTCAGATTTTTATAAATTTTCAATTATATTATAATTTTTTAAGTTTTAATGCATAAATTTAAAAGAATCCAAACACTTTTTTTTAAAGCAAATTCAGCTACAAACTCTAGAATGATTGAGAAAGAAAGTTGCCCCACACTTACTAGCGTTACTTTCTGTCCATTTAAGTTTGACTTGGCTATTCACCTTAAACTCTGTTCCTAGTTTCGTTTATGCATTTATGGTGTTTTTTGCTTTAAGTTTGACTAATTCTATAGGTTTATATATCCATTTTTCACACATTAAAATTGCTCTTTACTTTTCTTGAAAAAAAAACTCTTGTAGGAAACCGTTTTTTCATTTATTTATTATTTATTTTTTAATGACATATTTTGTCGTGAAATTTTACTTGAATTTACTTTTAGGTATGTTAGTAAAGTTTTTAAGCTAAAACTAAAACTTTAGAAGCGGAGCAAAATCTTGATTGCCATCCCCCTACTTCCCACTGCATTTTCAGGCCAAATTTGAAAAAAAATCATTTATTGATAAAACTATATTCAATTTATTAATTAATTAATATTTTTTGTTATTTAAATTATTTAATTATTTTAATTTGGTTATTTAATTATTATTATTCAATTCGTTTTTATCTTATTAATTATTTTAATTTATTAACAGCACATTCTACTTTGTTATGATCAAAACAATATTTATAAAATTAAAAAATGATTATGACCGTTAGATTATTTATTTGAAATTTTAGGCCTCTATAATGTATGCTCACGGGGCAAGCGGTTCCTCCCCCCCCCCAAAAAAAAAATCCCTGTTTCCAGGTCCATAGAACAAACAACCAAAATGTTTGGTCTTTAATAGAGCTGAAGCTATACTGACCCTCATCGTATGGAGACTATAGACTTATATAAGAGAATTACAGGCTTATATAGGAGAATATATGGTTATTTTGCTCAATGATTTTATTAAAAGAATCTTTTCATCCTTTATTTTGTTGTAATTACTAATGCGTAGGTCATAAATAAATGAATGTGTAGGTCATTTCGATAGTTCCATTTAATTGTCATTAAACATCGTCATTTTTCTGTCTTTTTAAAATAATCTTATATCTTATACAATTTATATAAAATTATATTTTATTTAAAAAAAATTATTCCTTTTATATATTTGTTATGATAGCTGCAATCTCAGAGTAAAATCTTTAAAATATCTAACAACAAAAACAATGTTTGCCAAATAAGTCACATGCCCTTATCTTCAGAAAAATAAGTTTGGACTTAAAGAAAAAATACACAATTGCTTGCACAGAAATATCCGCAGAGATATCAAGAACGGTGTTAAGAGGGGGGGGGGTGTCAAGAGAGTGGGACAATTTTTGAGCCAAGGTATGAGCCAGCCAAGCTTCTGAACCAACCGACGGTAGACAAAATTTACTTAAGCAATGCGAATGCACCGCCTATGATTTCCTAATTACCCTTAAGAATGAAAAGTTAGTTCCTAAAGCTTTTAAGATTGTATCACGCTTTCGTCAGTGCTTTCACATTGAAGCATGAAAATAAAAATCAACAATCAGTAGATTTGAAAGACAGCGTTTCCTGATGTAACACTGAAATTTTGTCAGCATTGTCACGTTGAAAAGTAAGACCTGAAAATCTTTGGACTCTCTTGGTGTGAATTGACCGCTCTGAATTGTTAAACTCTTGGGTGAAGAGTCGGGAGAATTTTGATATTCACTTGATGTTTAGAATTGTACCTACACAAGAAGATAACTTCCTTTTCAAAAATTCCAGACTACTGAACTTCGCAGTACAGTGCCATTAGGCGTCAAAACTTCCTAGTTCAGGAAATCGCCAACTTCTGAAACTTTGAAGCCAGCTAGTACCTTAATCAACAGCTTTATCTCGCAGATTAGATTATTCAGAGAATTTGAATATCCTAGATTAAAATATTAGCAAAATGAAAGAATTTTTTAGGTTTTGGGACCTCAGAATGCACGACAAAATTTAAAAATCGATGTTAAGAAATTCTTTTTTCAGCAAATCATTTTTTTTCAAAAAATTAATCGATTGGTGATGATTATTGAAAACTAAAAAAATACTAAGACGTCCAGAAATGAATATCTTGATATTTTAAACAGCCTTTCTACTATCAATAATTGTTTGCGGGAATCTCGTTTTTTTGCGCAATTTTCCTTTTTTTTTAACCGATGTTCTCACAAATAAATACCAAACTGTTCTAAACATGTATCAATGATCAACAGCAGCCAGTAATCAAGGATTTCTCACTGCTTGACTATAGCTGTATGGCCATCAAATTTCGAACGGATCGAAGTACTTTTTCACAGAAAACAGGAAGGGCTCAGAATTGGCAGACGTACCCGAAAATCTGCCCGTGTCCTCTTACCCGTCAGTTTATACCATATTTGGAGCACTTTCGTATAGAAAAGGGAGAATGGGCATTCGCGCATGCGAGTCATAATTCTCATATACCGTTGGCTTATGCTACTTGCCCTGCGAGTTTCAAGCCGACAATATATTTAAAATTATACTTTAGTCGCACCCCTCACTACAGAAGAGCTTTTGTTAATTTAGTTTAAATAGTGCCCTTCACTTTCATTGGAAAATGTAGATTTTTTATTAAGTAAACAACTAGAACCAATAATAGTCGAAAATTAAGGTACACAGGGAACTGACCAACAAGGAACTTTTGGCTTTAAAATGAGCACAATAGAAATTAAAAATTACTAATACCATCAACAGTACAGCGTTGCCAAGCAGAAGTAAAAAAGAAAATAAAAAGCTGCTATTGGATTTCTGGAAGTACGCATATTCTTTTAGTTAAAATTTTTACTGGGTTATTCATAAAATAGTTGGGACTAGCTTATTATGTACCCCATAAGTGGATAAGATAATATATAAAGTTGACGTTTTATACCCGTTTGACAAAATGGGTTTTTATTTTGTTTTCGGTCTTTTTTTTATTTTTGACTAAAAACCAATAAGGTAACTGAAAGTTAGTACTTTTAACTAGGTTCCTGCCGAGGGAAAATTTTCTGAAAATTTGGCGTTCGTTAGTTATTTTCTCAGAGACGGCCCTGAAAATTGTCACTTATTAGTCTCCCATATTCTTTGGCCCAAAAGAATCCAGATTAGTTTTAAAAAAATCGACTAAAATCAAACTAAAATGAATTAAAAATAGAATTAAATTAGATTTAAAAAAAAATTTGAACTGTCACTAAAACAATGCATTTTCAAGCGATTTGCTCCAGTCTTCGATTAGCTTACCGGTTCAGCATAAGAGCTACCTTCACCGTTCCGGGACCTATTGCCCAAATTCTTCGTCACGTGCAGGATATGTTCAGGATAGTCAATACCACATACACCTAAAGCAGCCTGAAAAAAAAAATATTTTTAAAATATTATTAGAAAAAAGATATTCATACAGACGAAAATTTTAAATAGTGAAGTTTTTGCCCTTAAAAAAAAGTCTTCGAAGGGGTCAGAGTACATATTTCATGGGTTCTTTTGTGTTGTTGAGGATAATGATCTTTGTGCAAAATTTTGAGATTTCTCCATCATTCGACAGCTTCAGATCTACCGAACTCAATTCTATAAATCTACTTTACAATTTTTATCTAAAATATCGCATTTCAGTTTTTCAAAATCAATCTCTATAGCCAAAAGTCACTCTAAAAGGTTTCGATATGAAAACCAGGGTTCCTACAAATTACTTCCTGTTCCAAGTAAATTATTCTCATGAAGTAAAATCGCTCCGAAACACCAAATTTCTTCTAGATACTTAAAGTAAAAATAAAGTAATAGATTTCAGTCAAACCATCTTCTCTACATTATCTTCCTAAAATATTTTTAGGAAATAGGATTTAAAACACGCTTCTTTGCTCTAAATAGTAAAGTGATAAGGAAAATATGTGCTTTTTTGCACTTTTTTTACATGTTATTTCTTTTTTTCGTTTTATTTCAATTTGTTCAATTGACTATTAAGTTTTAAACGCAATTTGTAATTTCTTCTTTTTTTTAATTCTCATCGGCATTTTTGTTGTTCCTTTATAAAAACTTGCACATTTTCTTCACCTTTTCTAACAAGAAATACAAGCCAAATAATTTTTACTTATGAAAGCTAATCCAGAACTTTTTTAGGCAGGGTGGGCTCTCGAGGAATCTTCCTATACCTTCCATGTTAAACATTTGGAGTTTGCCTGACGTTCCTGAATTAGTGATTTCGGCGGTTTTTATTTTAACAGATATAGAAAAATATGGTCAATGTTTTGATCTAATCAAATCTTAAAGTCGACAATTATTTTTTAATATTATTTCAAAATAATTATAAAACCTGTTTCGGGTTTGCATTCTAGATTGCTACACTTGACACTGTTGTTGTGGGGTATAAAAAAATAGAGCAAAAAATATTCTATTCAACAATCAGAAACTTATTTCTATAATATATACTTGCTGGCTGCAGTCCCTTCAAATACTTTACATATTTGTGTTCCGAAGTCAAAAATTCCCCTCAAAAGACTAGATGCAGTTGTAATCGGAGCGCGTGAGAATACATAAATTAGACCATGGAACTAACCACTTAGATTGTTCTTGAGCAATTCAATGAGGCATTAGTTAGTTGTAACCGGTTTAAACAGAGTCTGGAGAATAAGTATTGTGCAGACACCAAACTGCCGGTTAAAAAAGATAAAAAAAAAATATTTTATAGATAATTACAAGAAAAATTGCTAAGAATAACCTGCGCCTAATCGTAATTTTGAGCGAGAAACGCCTTAAGTTCAACCTTCTCACGTTTGTTTAGTTGGAGCAACGAAGAAAACTGATAACTTTGTCTTTGACCGAGTTGCCACCTCTGAAAAAGAATTGACTAGGGAGTAAAATGCTTGGACTTCCGCTAAGCCTTAATTATCTTATATATAGCTTCTGAGACAAAATCAAAACTGAATTATTAACGAAAAATGTACTTCTATCGCGTTTTCTAAGGCTAAAATGAGAAAAGGCGACATCGCCAAAGTTTGTCCTTGTCGGCCAACCGCCTAGGCCCAAACAAAAAGCAGGTCATCCCCGAATGGGATGGGAGGATGTTGTAAGGAAAGATTTGAGGGATATGGGCACTTCCTGGGAGGGAGTAAAGAAGATGCTTTGAATAAATTGGGATGGAGAAGGAACGTGCTTAGCTGTGTTGGCCTCAGGCGGCTTGTTGTTGCAGTGTGTTGTTAGTAGTAGTAGTAGCATACTTTTTAAGACAATTTTACGCTTCACCTTAAGTCTCAAAAATACTGATTCGAAATTAACAGCCTAAAAAAAAACTACAAACTAGAACTTAACCGGAATTCAACACTTCAAAATGTTGACTAAAAAAACTGTTTATTTTCAAAGGTCAGATATGGGAGTAAAGCTTCTCAAAAGAGCCCTCTCCCCCCCCCCCTATCTACCCTAAAGAAACAAAAATATTTGTTGAAATTCGAAGGATTCGAATAATTCATCGGGGTTAGTCTATTCCATTCAACAAAGCATGGAATAAGTTCCGATGAGTTTTCACTTCCGGTACACGGGTGATTGGCCTGGCCTCGGCATCCTTATACGCCTAACCTTGGAACCTAACCCCCAAACGAGATATCAGATGCTTATTATTTCCTTCTTTTACAACTTACTCGTATTTCTAGCTATTTAGAGGAGTTTTATTCGCTGATAAAGGCTTTCGGACATGAGGGCAAAATATTAGGGCCTATGTCAAACAGGTCATGGTTACGAACTGCAAATGTGGAGCAACATGGGCTAATAGTAACAAAACTCTAAAAAGCACAAATGTTGATAATAATACACATATAATCTACTGGTTTTATTAGGACCATAATTGCGTATCTTACAGCCCTTTTCCCAGGGACTATGGTATGTCATCCGAAAAGCATAGTTATTGTACCTTATTCAGAAAATACGTTTGTAATTGGCTATTGTAAAACAGAGCATTAGCTATGGTTTCTATTTTAAAGAGTGAGACCAGTAAGCAATATTTGATGAAGCTGAACTTTTGCGAACAGGGGGAGGGGCATACGTCAAGGAATAGTCATCTAGAATTTCCAAATCCAATTATTTGGTATTCTATGAATTTCTTCCTCTTAAGAACATTCGATTCCTTAAAAATAATTTTACGAGCCTCAACGAGCGCTGAACGTGTTAAAGAAAAAGATTTCGTAGCGAACTCACGGACCAATAAAACTTACAAAAGGGTACCGCTTTACAGGAGGGGGAGCATACAGGTTTTTTCTAAATCTCCCCTTAAGGATTTAGACCAGAATTGTTGTAATCGGTACCGCTTTATGCTTCCAATCTTTTGCAGTCAAGAAATGGCTCCAAAAAAGCTGGTTTTAGCTCTATATGACAATTACGGATGGTAGAATTGACAAAAAGCAGGTAGATATGATCAATAGCTTTCAAATGAGCCATTAGAAATTTTCCAAAAAGTTCTCATAGCCCACTAGCCCCAGCTTTTCCACTTGAGACATGGCACCAAAAGAGCCGTTTTTAGTACCATGTGGAACTTGCAGATGGTGGAATTTATAGGAAGAACTTATATATAAGCAATATGAGCTATTAAAACTCTGTCTACGATGGTCTGGTAGCCCAAAAGGAATTGGCTTTTTATGGGGATTCTTAATACATAAAATTCTTCCAAGTTTAAAATAACTCATCAAAAGCTACAAGCCTGAGATAATGTGCTTGATTTTAAAAAAAGGGAGGATTTACCGCCAAAAGTAGCAAATGATCTTGACAAAATTAAATCATTCAATTCAGAGTGTTAGATAACCCCATTTTTGATGTGTTAAGGTCATATCCATAAAAATATGGAAGTTTGTTTTTTTTCAGACAAGAAAGATCAGAAAAGCGTCTTTATTTGTTTACTGATTTCCTACTCACAATAATAATTTCTTAGACCACACTGCTTTTCCATTTACGAAACAAATAATTGAAGAAAAAACGGGTTTAATTTTTTTAAATAAAGCAGTGACAACAAAATAAAATAAAAACTACACTTTAACTAACAATTAAATAAATTAAAACAATTAAAATAATTAATGATAATTTTAATTGTTTTAATAATTAAACAATTAAAACAATTAAAACAATTAAAAAAAATAATTGTTTTTGTTTTAAAAATATCCCCATTTATACAGCGATTGTGGCAGAGGAAAGTGCCAATAGAAACAATTATTGCAGTTTTTTCTAAAGTTACAGTCAAGTGCGGGAGTGTTTGTTTTAAAAATATCCCCATTTATACAGCGATTGTGGCAGAGGAAAGTGCCAATAGAAACAATTATTGCAGTTTTTTCTAAAGTTACAGTCAAGTGCGGGAGTGTTTGTTTTAAAAATGTGAGTTCTTGTTTCTTTTATGTTTGATTGTTTATATTTTTAGTTTGGTTTAGTTGTCGTGGCATTTTTTAAAATGTCTTAAAAATAGTCTTAAATTGTTGTAATTTTCTCCCTTTTTGTTTTTTTTTTTTTCCGTTGAGAAAGGCTCCCGGAGGTGGGGCCGAAATATTCGGAGTATTTTTATTTTTTGTTAGTTAAAGTGTAGTTTTTATTTTATTTTGTTGTCACTGCTTTATTTAAAAAAATTAAACCCGTTTTTTCTTCAATTATTTGTTTCGTACTCACAATAATGAAGTTACTTACTATGATAATAAAGACTATTGCATTCAAAAATGGTGTTTAAAGTCAATGAAATCCTGAATATTTGAATATCCTGAATATTGTACTAACTTAGATTGTCCGGGTTTTTTTTTAAAGGTACGTGAAGGACCTGAGGGCTTCTGGAAGTGAGGAATATATATATATATATATATATATATATATATATATATATATATATATATATATATATATATATATATATATATATATATATATATATATATATATATATATATATATATATATATATATATATATATATATATAAATATATATATATATATATATATATATATATATATATATATATATATATATATATATATATATATATATATATCATATATATATATATACATTCGCCGCTTTAACGGAAATCTTACATTTCTAATTGCAGCGGTTTAAAACACAGATCCTCCAAAATTAGAATATTCTAATTTCAGACAGCGGACAACAAATATCCCAATATTTACTATTCCATTGAAACTAAACCTATTTGTGTAATTATAAACCGTTTGAAGTACGTTTATAAGCGCTCTATTTTAAAGGTTGCTCCTTGAAATAATGCGAATTCAGCATGCATTGAAACGAACACGGTTCGTTTATATAAGTCCTCAAAACGAGGAAAATAACAGCCAGTGAAAAATAGAGAAAACTATGCAAATATTTCAGTCGAGGCCTCCTTCAACCGGCTTCAGTGCAGAATAGAATAATAATAAAAAATAGACAAGAGCCCACAGGACAATATAAAAAAAACACTATACTTAAAAGAAGACTTCCCAAGTAACGATGAAAAGGTCTTCATTTTAGGGCGAGATGGGGGGGGGAGACGGCTCTTTTAAGAAGCATTACACCCACATCTGACCTGTGAAAACAAACAGTTGTTTTAGTTAGCATTTTGAAGTGTTATAATTTCGGTTAAGTTCTAGTTTGTAGTTTGTTTTAGGCTGTTAATTTCGAATCAGTATTTTTGAGACTTAAGGTGAAGCGTAAAATCTTCTTAAAAAGTATGCTACTACTACTACTAACAACACACTGCAACAACAAGCCACCTGAGGCCAACACAGCTAAGCACGCTCCTTCTCCATCCCAATTTATTCAAAGCATCTTTTTTACTCCCTCCCAGGAATTTACTCCCTCCCAAGTAATGATGAAAGGGTCTTCATTTATGTTGTTTGTTTTAAGCTTGTTTTTGTATTGCCCTGTGGACTCTTATCTGTATTTTTTATTATTATTATTATTCTATTCTACACTGAAGACGATTGAGCCGAGGTCTAAAACAAAATCTTTGCATAGTTCTCTTCTACTTTTCAATGGGTGTTATTCTTCTCGCTTTCTCTTCTTTGCGACATTTTTGTTTTGTCATGCTTAGCCAGTGTGGTCTCGGAAATTATTTAAGAAATTTTGAAGCCATAGCTGATAGGCAGAAAAGAAAATATGATCAAAATTGGATAAAAACATCATTTTGCACCTTTACGAGGATCCCTTACGATTAATCTTAAGACGAGTAAAAACTATGTGGTAATAATGCTGAAATGAAAAAAGGAGCCATAGGTGGGTTTTTACTTTTGTTCGTCTTTACTCTCAACGCACTCAGTCTTTACTCTCAACGCACTCAGTAAGTGCTTCAGAAAGAAAAAAGTTTGAAGATTACAAGAACGAAGAGATCAGTTGAAGAAGGCGGACAAAATCAGGCCGAGTCCAGCGGTGACTTAAATAAAAGTTCGCTAGGCATACAAAATCTAAGCAGAAGAATCTAGAGGCGGTCTCAACATGAGGGTGATGAATTACTATTAGATTGATTGATTATAAAATTGAAAGAATCGAAAAAGGGCTCTTACGTCATCAGTAGCTTCTGGGGGCCATCCTTTCCAATCTTGACAGCGAACAGGTATATCCGTTAGGTGGTTTGTATCTTGTTTCACTTCCAATATCGTTTTCGTTCCTGGGAATGGGATCTGATGAACTTTCTTATTTGTATCATCATGTATTATGAGCCTATAGTTTAGGGACAATCTCTGGGCTATCCTGAAAAACAAAGACTGGATTTCACCACCATTACACATTGTAGCTAGGGATTAGTTCCTTATGGAAGTTTACATACTCTATGGGGTTGGGAAAGATTTTATTTTAAAGGGAAAAACTTACCAGTGTTTCGTAAGTCCGACCTGTAAATCTATCTTTCAAGAATAAAAATATTCCCAGTTCACTGGGCAAGGGGGTTGCAGAGAAGGACATATGAGGGAGGTTCATTACCCAAAAATTAATGGTCCTTAATTGGTCCTTAGAATCCTTAAAGTTAAATTAATCCTTAAAATCCTTAAAGTCCTTAAAATAAGTGGTCCTTAAATGGTCCTCAAAATCCTTAAAATTAAGTTAATCCTTAAAATTTAAGTCCTTAAAGTCCTTAAAATTAATGGTCCTTAGTTGGTCCTTAAAATCCTTAAAATTAAATTAATCCTTAAAATTTAAATCTTTAAAGTCCTTAAAATGGGCAATAGAGCCTTCAATTTCTCATCAAATTAGATCCCTTCCAGGTTTCTAAGACCACAACTTCCAAAGGTTGTGACCCAGAAAAAAAAACGTCTTCCTTTGCCAGGCCCACATTTGGGGGAGGATATCTCGAGGTCCCCTCCTTGTTTCAGTGATAATCAAAAGTCTCTTTAAAGGATTTCCACAGATGGAAATTCACTTGATGACCTAACGGCTAAAGAAACATTCTATAGAAATTAGACATAAAAGCCTGAGGCATTATGTCGTATCCTCAACGACATTATGCCTCATACTTAGACCTGAAAATAAACCTTCCTAAAACCATGATAATACCAACACATTACCTTAAATACCCACCCCTTTGTAATGTCTTATTCCTCCTCAAATTTACGTGTCCTCATTCAAATTACTTGGAGTCACATTTTCTTCAAATTTAGAGCTGGATATCCATGACAAAATATCATCCACAAAGCTAATGCCACTACTTTCCTTCTTCAGCTCCTAAATAAGTTCGGTGTCATTTCTTCTCCTTTTTTACAGATTTATGCTTCCTTATTTATGTGTCTGTGTAACTAGTTTTGCTTGTTTTTAATCTTTTGACAAGTTATGACCCAAATATAAGTATATATTTTCATTTTTTACCAATCTGATAAGATGACCAACAGAATTGGAAATTCGGTCTATGTGATCGCATTCTTCAGCCAGTATTAGGTGTGTGTGTGTTTTTTCTTTTATTTTTTTAACTTATTTTTTTAACTACTTCGCAACATAAGTTCAGCCCTTCAGAGCTCCTGATAGGGTCAAATCAGGACATTCTGAGAAACTTTTTACACAATTCACAGATTTTTAAATTCTTACCTAATAATTAATGTTGGCTGCCATGTTTGTATCTACAAACCAATAAAAAAAACTTCTATCTAAGAGCAGGTAAGGTAAGGCAAAAGATTCGGCACTATACTTTAAAGTCCCTGCCAACGATACCGATATCCATTTCCTGGTCCTTCAGGCATGAAGTGCAATACAGGGTTGGGGGTCAGCTATCCAGTACTTTCGCATACCTTACCTATTTACCTTCCCCGAATGGCTCAAAATATACACTTGGCGCTGAGTCGAATATGTTTACGTCTAGACAAATCACTGATCCCCTCCTAAAATCAAATAATGGGCAGAACTTAAACCCCCGCTCTGAAAGAAATGGGATTGCAAGTCTAGCGCGCCAGCCACCCAGCATGGATAATATTATTATCCATTCGTTGTTAATATTGCCAAATATTAAGGTTGACAAAACGTTCAGCATAGGAACGTTATTGACAAAAATGCTGTTAGTTAACAAATAGACAACAGAAAAGACCTATAGACTTACTCATCGGTATTTGGCAAAACAGGTTCGATTGGTGAAATCATGTATAGTGTTGTCTTTTGAGGTAGATTAAGGCTTCTAAGTTTCACACTGTCAGACTGGGGAACGTTATCATCAGGCCAACCTGTTAAACTTATTTGACATCCAGGTATACCAGCCTTTATAGAAATCAAATTCTTTAGTTTTCCTAGAAGAAAAAATAACAAAATCACTTGAATAAACAAGAAATATGAATTTAAGGCACTGATAATCAGTTTGGTAGGCGAATTTCTTATAGTCCTATGAAGAATAAACCGTGTGGGGCGACACTTGGTGCTGCACATCAAGGCAGAAAACTTTGTTTTACGGCAAGGGAAACTTTGTTAAAATCAGTAAAATCCTCCCATTTGTGAACTGGTTAAAATGTACATTTTCAGATAGGTACTCAAAACCGGTGTTCAAGTTTTTTCTTTTTTTTTAAACAAAAAAAAGTCTTATCGTTTTTTTTTTAATAAGTACACCCTCTTGGTGTACTATTAAAAAAGGTACCAAATGCTTTCGATTTTAGATATGTATTCACGTAATTTTTTTTTTTTTTTTAATAAAAGTTTTATAAGAAGATTTCTCTTTCAAGCAGACATGACAGCCGGAACTCACATGACTATGTGAATTCCTCAATTCATTGAAGCCACTCTTTCTCATAAAATTTATTATCTCCGATCAATAAAAGTCCAAATATAAATAAATACTTTTAATAGAGAGTGAAACATTTCCCAAAAAATACTAGATATTTCGGTCGCATATGCAGTGACCATCATCAGTAGTAATACTACTATATATATATAGTGACCACAAATGCAGTGACCGTCATCAGTATTACTGCTGATGACAGTCACTGCATATGTGACAGAAATATTTAGTGTTTTTACAATATTTATCACTGTTTAACTTTAATGTATCGTCACGGAAAGGCAGTGTGGTTTTCGATATTATCTACGTCTTTACCGTTCATCCGTTCATCTAAGTTCCGAGAACATTAAAGAAAAAAAACATTTTTTTGTCCGCTGTTGCCAACTTAGGTCTATTCACAGCTGAAAGACACGATTTTCTAATATTATTTGTTTGGTTGTTTCAAAATTATGAGACTACAAAGCAGCGCAACGATTTCGTCAGTTTTACGACGTTGGCAATTAAGATCCACCAAAACCATTAATGGCAAATAAGGCAACAAAAATTACCGACATCTCAATCGTCAGGCGGTCTTTTTTTACACGGACAATCGGCAAGCTTGATGCACAACCAGGGTTGTGACTCAGTGAAAGAAAAATCACCAGATTTCAGTTATTTATTGGTTGATTTAGAGATCTTCTTCAAAACTAGTGATTTCTGCTTAGACAATATAAAAAATCCCCAGAAATGGTGATAAATCACTGCGCACATCCAACTGCTGGGGATCAAACCTCAGGCCTCAGATAGGTTCAATCAGGTTCAGGAGCCTGAACCAATCAGGTTCAGGTTCCCTTTCAGGGAACAATCTGCTGCGCTACCACATTGCCACGTTGAGCCGTAAAAATAAAGAAGCAGGACTAGTTAGTTAAACTTGACAGCGCTTTTCAGTAATTAGCGCTTTTAATTAATTAATTTTCCCTTATAAATTGTCTTTGATAGTGGGTTATCAATGGGTCTAGATTCCAACTTAAAAAAATTTAAAACATATTTGTGCACGAAATAAGATTTAATTTGGACAGTTATATTATGATTAAATATTACTACGGATGAAATAAAACTATCGGTAACTAAGACAGGCTCATTAACTCAAGCCTTAATTCTTCGTTTATTTAAGAAAGTGGGTGACAAGACACAGCATGCAATGAAGAGGTCACTGAAGAAAATAAATTAACATTTAATGGCGTATTACAAAAAGGGATAAGAGGTCTGGTTTCTGAATGGTATATCTTCACTCCTGGTATTGATACTAGATCTGGAGAATACTGGAAACTTACTAACAAAAGACAAGAGCTAAGAGCTCGTATGGCACTTGTGACGAGGCAAGAAGAGCTACGAGCCAAGAGCTCATATGGTAAGAGCTCTAACAAAATTATAAGAATCAATAGATCGATTTAAAACGAAAGTCAGAGGCTTAATGCCGGTCAGGATCCAAATTAGAGCTCTGAGTCACGATGTCCTTCTAAATATCAAAATTCATTAAGATCCGATCACCCACTCGTAAGTTATAAATACCTAATTTTTCTAATTTTCCTTCTCCCTTTAGCCCCCCCCCCCCAGATGGTCGAATCGGGGAAAAAGACTTTATCAAGTCAATTTGTGCAGCTCCCTGACACGCCTACCAATTTTCATCGTCCTAGCACGTCCAGAAACACCAAACTCGCCAAATCACTGAATCCCTCTCCCAACTCCCGGAAAGAGAGCATATGCAGTACGGTTACGTCAATCACGTATCAAGGACATTTGCTTAAAAAAATGTCCAAATATCAAATTTCATTAAGATCCGATCACCTATTCGTAAGATAAAAATACCCCAATTTTCACGTTTTCCAAGAATTCCAGTTTCCCCCTCCAACTCCCCCCAATGTCACAGGATCTGGTCAGAATTTAAAATTAGAGCTTTAAAGCACAAGATACTTCTAAATATCAAATTTCATTAAGATCTGGTCACCCTTTCGTAAGTTACAAATACCTCAATTTTCAAAATTACCCCCCCCCCCAACTCCACCAAAGAGAGAAGATCTGGTCCGGTTATGTCAGTCACGTATCTTAGACAGATTTTTATTCTTCCCATCCAGTTTCATCCTGATATCTCCGCTTTAAGTGTTTTCTAAGATTTTTGGTCCCCCCCCCAACTGCCCCCCAATGACGCTGGATGCGGTTGAGATTTAAAATAAGAGATCTGAGTTACGAGGTCCTTCTAAATGTGAAGATTCATGAAGACCCGATCACTCCTTCGTAAGTTAAAAATACGTCATTTTTTCTAATTTTTCAAAATTAACCTCCCCCCCAATAGAGCGAATCCATTCCAATTATGTAAATCTGGTATCTAAGACTTCTGCTTATTTTTCCCACCAATTTTCATCCCGATCCCTCCAATCTAAGCGTTTTCCATGATTTTAGGTTCCCCCACCCCAAACTCCCCCCAATGTCACCAGATCCGTTCGGGATTTAAAATAAAGCTTTGAGACACGATATCCTTCTAAATATTAAATTTCATTGAGATCCGATCACCCATTCGTAAGTTAAAAGTACCTCATTTTTCCTAATTTTTCAGAATTACCCCCCCCCCCCCCTCCCAAGTACCCCAAAGAGAGCGGATCCGTTCCGGTTATGTCAATCATGTATCTAGGACTTGTGCTTATTTTTCCCACTAAGTTTCATCCCGATCCCTCTACTCTAAGTGTTTTCCAAGATTTTAGGTTTCACCCTCCCAACTCCCCTCCCCCCAATGTCACCAGATCCGGTCGGGATTTAAAATAAGAGCTCTGAGACACGATATCCTTCCAAACATCAAATTTCATTAAGATCTGATCAACCATTCTATTTTTTTTTAATTAACCGGCCCCCCACCCCCCCCCCCCACCCCAGATGGTCAAATCGGGAAAACGACTATTTCTAATTTAATTTGGTCTGGTCCCTGATACGCCGGCCAAATTTCATCGTCCTAGCTTACCTAGAAGTGCCTAAAGTAGCAAAACCGGGACCGACAAACAGACAGACCGACAGAATTTGCGATTGCTATTTTCAATTTTCAGATTTCATTAAGATCTGATCAACCGTTCGTAAGTTAAAAATACATCAATTTTTCAATTTTTTCGAATTAACGGGCCCCCCACTCCCCCCCCCCGATGGTCAAATCGGGAAAACGACTATTTCTAGTTTAAGCTGGTCCGGTCCCTGATACGCCTGCCAAATTTCATCATCCTAGCTTACCTGGAAGTGCCTAAAGTAGCAAAACCGGGACTGACAGACTGACAGAATTTGCGATTGCTATATCACTTGGTTAATACCAAGTGCCCTAAAAAGCGCAACACAACAAATCAATAGCTTTCCTATGCTCTAGATACCCTTTGAATTACTCTCAATACAAATCATCAACCAGATATATCTATTTACAATGTCATAACACCACAACTATAAATGTTTGAGGACTGCAGGTAGTCCCCTCAGAGCAGGGCGGAATACAACATGGAGTTCAAGCCTGTATCACCAGGCCTTCTGCTCGAAGAATGATGACCAGCAGGTTGCTAGCGCTACTGCAGCCTCTAGCAATAGCACCTTTACGAAGCCCAATGATTGAGGCTACAACAAGAAACCCGTAAAGGACTGCAGGCAGTCCCCACAGAGTAGGGCGGAATGCAACATGGAGTTCCAAGTCTGTATCACCAGGCCTTCTGCTCGAGGAATGATGACCAGCAGGTTCCTAGTGCTACTGCAGCCTCTAGCAATAGCACCTTTACAAAGCTCCAAAATTGAGGCTACAGCTAGAAACCCGTAAAAGACTGCAGGCAGTCCCCAGAGAGCAGGGTAGAATGCAACATGGAGTTCAAATCTATATCACCAGGCCTTCTGCTCGAAGAATGATGACCAGTAGGTTCCTAGTGCTACTACAGCCTCTAGCAATAGCACCTTTACAAAGCCTCAATATTGGGGCTAAAACTAGAAACCTGTAAAGGACTGCAAGCAGTTCCCACAGAGCAGGGCAAAATGAAACCAGTAATTTAAACCTCTATCAGATAAAGCAAGGCAGTAGGGAGATATATAGTCTAAGAAGACATTGCTTTCTACTACACTGGCCATAGGCGGCTATGTGGTGTAAAGATTTGAGTGTTAGTGCTAGCAGTAGCATCTTTCCAAAGCTTTGTGAATAAGACCACAACTAGAAACTCATCAGGACCTCAGGCAATCCCTGCAGAGTAGGTCAGAACTTAACATAGAGTTCAAGCCTGTATAACAAGGTCTTCCCATTGAAGAGTGATGGCCAGAAGGGCAAAATAGTAAAAAAAAGAGACATTTCTGTCCACTGTATTGGCTACAACTGACTATGTAGTGTGACGATTTCAGTTGTTCGTTCTAGCAGTGGCAACTTCTCAAACCCTTTGTCCTCCTTAGTGGTGATTAACCACTCGGAATTTTGAGACGCTAGTGCCAGAAAATTATTTTCAAAATTAATTGCTAATTCAGAAAATTCATTTAAAATTTAGAATGAATGCCATACTGAAAGTATTTCAGCAAATGAATAATCCCATTGCAAGTTTTAAAGGTTACCAATTTTCACAAGATTTTACTAAAAATTTTACTTTTTAGTAAAATCTCTTATTAAGGATTTTTACTTTGTTTATTTATAGTACCTACAACTTATATCATCAATTCATCAACATACCTTATTCATCAACAGTATATACATATACAGTTATACAGTTATACATACAGTTATACATATACATATACAGTTATACATATACAGTTATACCTTATTCATCAACAGTAACCTACTAGCTTTATGCTGTTTCTCCACATCTACAGAGAACTCCACAGGTAGATAAACAGTGATAAAATATTTTTTTAATGACTTCGATTAATGATAAACAGGCGTAATCTTTAATAATGATTTAATATTTCAATTAAATAAATAAATATCAGCTGCCTCGACCCCCCTCTTAGATGTTGAGAGAAACTATTGTTATATTTTAATTGCTAAATGTCTTTTTTGATGTTATCATAATAAAAAAATAATAATAACAATTATAAAAAAGAAAAAACAGTGTCTCCTACATTTCAATCCTTTTCTATATTTTTTAATACAGTAAATGTACTTCATCTTGCACTGGAATCAGTGGTGTTAATTCAGATGTAGAGGAGGGGGATCCATTTTAAAAAATCTAGGAAGGGGTAGTTTTATTTTAAAATGACAATAATTGTGGTTAACATCAACAAGTTTTTTGATATCATGATTTTTTTTTTCCAATCGCAACGAAAAAATTAAAATTGATCATTATTAAAGTTTTTAAAATACTTACAAGGGGGAAGAGATGTTCAAGGAAAAGGCTGAAATTTTTTTTTACAAATGCAGAATAAAAAAGTGAATCAGCTTTTTAAAATAATAACAAATTTATACCGTGAATAATTTCTCTATACTATGAGCAGATATTCAAACATATTACCCAGATTATTATTAGACCCTGCTTTTATTTAGTGAAAAACTGAAAAACATTATGTAACCTTATAGAATCATAATGTTCATTACCATTTTAAGAAATAGTTTATAGAATTTTGATAGAACAGCCTACCTAGTGTTTCCTCTTCAGACAGTATAAAATTGAAGGTTTTATAGCTACCAATCACAGCTATATCCAAAGCTCGGGGTGTATTCAAATCTGGTCCAATATCTGCGGGGAAAAACCTCGGTGGAAGATAGGGAGCAGATGGAAGAGGGTGGAGCAACGGAGTCTCTTCTATAAACTCGACGTCTGGCGAATTTACAACTTCTACAGGTGGGGATACGAAATTTTGACTTGTTTCTGGTAATACTCTTTGTAAAGCCTCCTAAAATATAAAACAATATTAAATTTGAAAATTATCAAAAATTGCCATGAAGCTTTAAGAAAGAAGTCAAGAAAAAAGATTACTAAAATCAGAAGCACACACAAGTAGAATTACGGAAGGGGGGCTTCTGATACTAAAAAGATTTTAGGTACATCTTTCGAGATTCTTTTGCGTTTTAATGTGCTTTAACAATATTTGCTATTTGAAAAAGTGGGAAAGAATTTGATCCATCAGAGGAGTATAATATGCTTCTTCTTAATGTAAGGGTTAATATAAAAATAGTATACAACTAGTGTGTACATGTTTTTAAAAAAAGACAAAGACCTTTAGAGGAAAATGTATTCTAAATAATAAGTTTGAGTTTATTACTTAAATTATTTCTTTCAATGGTTGTTTGAGGTAAGTGGAGGAGTATAGTCGAATGTCTGAACTTTTAATTTCTTCTTTTTGTTATTATTGTAACTCCAGTAGCAGCTAAGCGGCAAAAGATGTATATACTAATTTGCAGTATCAGCAACGGTTGTGTAGTAAGTTCATGCTTACAATCAGCTGTGATAAATTTTTAGTCATGGCATGCCACAAGTACAGCTTGTTTCTTTAAGTTCATGGACAAGCCAGAGGACTTAGTTTAAAGAATTTATTTTTTATGAATATGTATATGTGTAAATTATCTAGCTATGTTTTATTATTCAGCAAAAATAACTAACAAAATATTTATTTTATTAGACATGTTCTTTGATTTTGGCATTCTCAGTGAAACATTCAAATGAATAAGAAACAATGATACAAAAAAAAAAATCAGGTAACATACCAATAGATTCCAGTTAGTTTCTTCTAAATGCATAAATGCTTCACCAATATCTTCAATACCGCTGCAGGCCTATAAGAACAAGTATAAATTAAGCCTAAAAAAATATGTAAACTGTCAGTCAAAACGTGTGACAAGTCAAAATTTAAGGAACTAAGCAAAGGACAAAATAATTGTCCAGACAAGGTTTATCTGCCAAAGGCGAAAACATAATAACATGACTTTTAAGGGGTGCACACCCCTCCTTCAGAGAACTACACTATTAGTTTTTAGATGACACTTCCTAAAAAATTTCTTGAAAGGCTTTTCAGTTCAACTTCCTCAGTTTTAAATTTTTGTCAGCAGTTTTTTAACAAAAAGGAATATCAAACATATCTTATTGCTTTGTTGTTGATCCCAAATAGGTAAATTTGTTGTTTTATTGTTTTGTTGTTTTTTTTTTGGGGGGGGGGGGATTTGCAATTGAAGTTTGCTTTTATTGACACATCAAGGACCAGAGTAATCAAAAAAAAATTTTTTATATCTTTTCAGTTTTCTTCTATAAGAATCCGCAATATGGGTTGCTATTTGTATGTTGGAGCAACTTTTTCAACGATTTTTAATCCTGACACAAACAACATCTTTTAATTTAATTTTATAGCTTCCGAAGTTGACCTGAAAAATAAAACTTAATATCATGATCTAGTAAAAACATTTTAAACAAGCAAAAACAAAATGAAAACATTTTAAATGTATTTTGTTTTCAGTAAAGTGTAAATTATGTTCTGGTATTAAGAAGGCATGATGGTTTTCAGCCCTACTCATGTTTTACATAATCACCCTTTCTATATATGCCTCGTACGCCCCCAGAGCAAAACTTATACCTTAAATTCCATTATTCATGCATGAAAGGAAGATGACTTCTACTGCTTCCTATTTTCTTAGCTTAGAAGAGTGCAAAGCCAAAACTTTCAAAAGAGTATAAACTATCTTAGTTATGACAAAGAAATTTTATATTGATTTTAGATTTTTTATCTCTTTTTCATTAGCTCAGGTTTTGAAAGAGTAATTCATATTATTATATTAGCAGTATTTAAGCCAACAAGAGTCCTAAAGGATATAGCCTATTTAAGGAAAGATGCCCTGTAGTCAGACAGCTAATACCTACCTCAGCAGTTAAATCATTGTAAAATCTATATCCTATACTATATAGAAAGTGAATTATGTGGTTAGATTAATTATTTTAATCGTATAAGGGTCAGGGAATGTTGTGGGTAGCTGCATGGGAAGGGAAAAAGTTGGAAGATCCAGAGGACATTGTAAATTTGTTAAATAGTACATTTACATCTGGTCTGTGGACTCCCTCACTTAGCCACCATTCCCTACCCCTAAGCCTGTCAAGTACCAAATACGCAAAATTCATTTTGCTAAAGACAAGATTAAGAAAAGGTTGAGCAAAATATATCTCTGAAAAAGCTAGGGGATCAGATGGCACACGTCCCCAGCTCCTTGAAGAACTTGCTGATATAGCTGCTCTGTTTGCTATTTAAGCTGTCCCTCAAAACTAAGAGCCTACATACCAACAGAAAATGGTCATTATTATTCCAATATTTAAGAAATATAGGATCTAGAATTTAGCCATATAACTACCAACCTATCACTCTTACTTCAGTCATGGCCAAGCTTATCAAAGGGATAATTAATGATGCCAAAGAATGGTCTCCTTCTTAGTGGACAGAATGGGTTCAGGAAAGGAATGTCCATAAAAACAAAACAAATCTAATACAGTCCTAAAACTCTATATCAGACTTGCTGGAAAATGAATTTACTGTTGACGTTTTCCTCCTGGAACAGGCTAAGGCCTCTGATAAAATGTCTCATAATTACTTGATGATAAAGATGTATGTAGATTAGCTAAACAATGATGTTGCCAAGTGAACCCATAGCTTTCTACCTGACAGAACTCAGATTGTTGCTGTATACCAAATTAATAAGTATAATTTTATAAAAGTATATATTATAATAATAAATATAATTAATAATAAGTATAATATAATTAATAAGGAACCAAATTAGTTCCAAGACTGTTTAACCTCTACTAAATGATGCTCCCGAGGTGGTTAAGAACTGTCTGGAACTAAATGCAGATAATTCTAAACTCTTTATATCAGCAGCTTCTACAAAAAATTGATCTTCTCTACAAGAGAATCTCAAAACATCAGTACACACAAAAAACATTAAAAAACATCAAAACTTTGTTAATATACATTTTGTTTTGTTTTTACAAGTCAGACAAACATTAGGGGGGGGAGTTCAAGCCTCTTAGCCCCTGGATACATCCTTGAACACATCCTGTATGAGCAATGACTAGAAAGACCTGGCCTCCCTACTCTGAAATATTTCTGAAAGAGGAGATATTTCATCCTACCATTCAAGATAATGAACAGCAACACAAACAAGCCCATGTAGGTCAAAGTGAATACACCATAACACAAGATAACACCAAGAATTTACATAAAAAAGTCTAAAGAAAGCAAGAGAAGTTCAACTTCAAAAACCATATCATTCAATTGTGGAGCTTTTTCAGAAAATCTACTGTTATAAAAAATCAGTTGACAGCTTCAGGATTGGTGTCAACCATTGCTGAAATTTTTTAACTACAGATTTCTTGACTACCTTTTTCACCTACAGAAACAAGTAAGCTAATTAATAGAAAATATCAAGCATGGAATTCTGAAGGGACAAGGATATGGTTGAGTATCCTTCCACTATCAGCAGTAAACTAAAACACCTTGCTGACGACCTGAAGCTCACTGGACCAGCCTTGTCCTGTGAAGATCAAACCCTTCTACTAAATTATCTGGGACTGCTTGTCCAATAGGCTGAGGCTTGGCTTCTTAAATTCAATGTTGTCAAGTGCCATGTCCTTCACCTTAGCAAAATGAGCCCTTGTTGATCTTATTGTCTCTCAGGTCACCGACTTTCCTCTGTAAATACTGACAAAGATCTTGGAATCATTATTGATGGTGAAACAAAAATTCAGCACTCATGTTAAGAAGTCTGCTGCTGGTGCTAATTCAACCATGGGACTGAGTAAGTGTACTCGTTCAACTTGTTCCCCTAAAGTCATCAGTCTTCTGTATAAGGGAATTGTGCATAATAAACTTGAAGTTGGAAAGTCTCTAGCCCCCCCCCCCCTCATATTAAAATAGACATAAAAGTGTTGGAAGATGTGCAGATATATGCCACCAAAGTGATATTTGCCATGCAGGAACTTTCCTATCCAGCAAGACCAGCAAAGCTGAAACTACCAACTCTTGTATACAGGAGAAATAGAGGTAACGCCATTTTAACCTATAAGTTAATGAGGGCTAATACCCTACCAGCATTATTTCCCACTGTTGGTCCTAACTCAAGAACTAGAGGCCACCAGTGGGAACTTGTTAAGCAACCTACTCAATTTGGAGTCAGCACTCAATCTCTTCAAGAATCACCAACATTTGGAATAAACTCTCTGAAAAACTGTTACTCCTGAATCTGTGAACATCTTTAAACAAAAACTGGATGCTGAGTGGTCCTCAAGAGATTAAACTCAACTTGGAAGCTATGGATCAGCACAGTGCACCTGGTCACCAAAGAGTCCTGAATTCAACTCAAATCATCAACTCAGGACCTCTACAAGGAGGAATCCTTAGATTGCTCCAGGTTGAATTTAAGGTAAATTAAGGTAACAAAGTATGTAACCAACCTTTGTCAACACTTCCTGGCAATATCTGCAGGTTACTGCAATTATAGTTGCTGGAAGATGTTATTTAAGTATAAAAAACTAACAAATTTAAATCTACTAATAGATAAGAGTAGAGCCTAACCACACAAACAAGCACAACCATTAGCTATTCACTTATCTACATCATACCCATTACTAAGAGTCAACTGTCCATGTTTATGAGAGATACACAGCAACTCAAAACTGTTTACTCAAATGCTGTCTAAGCACTGGGAACATTAGGGTAAGATCCCCAGTAGTCAGATAGTTAATCACCACTTCAACAGTTAAATCATTGTCAAATCTCTACTAAACCACCTAGAAAATGGATTGTTTTGCCATTTAACTAATCTGAATTTTCTTAACAAGAATGTGATTGGCATGAATATTTTGTAAATAAATAGTGCTGAATAAGTACGGAAGAAAAAACAAGCACTCGGAATATAGGCTAAGCAGGAAATGACAAAAATAGTTAAGAATAATATCCAGCAGTCTATTTACATTTATGCCTTTGTTAACAAATAGTGTTTAATTTGAAGTGAATAGTCATTCTGTTTCGTCATTAGTTGAAATAAAATAAGAAAAAGATTGTTGCCCCCTTCCATTACTTTGGCTACGCCAAGAGCAGCGTTGCCAAGAGCGTTGAATTTACTAAATTTTGCGAGATAGTTACCGTCAACCAGAATCTTACTAATTGGTTGGAGAGTTGCCAGCAGTTGAAAGTTACTAAATGCCACCGCCACGAAATAAAAGGAATCAAATTAGCCCTGCTAAAGGGACTGACTGTAGTGCAGCTTGCTCTCAAGAATTAGATGAACATTCATCCACTCTAAAGTACGACGAGTGTAAGCAATGGCTGTGCATAGAGTGTCTGAAGCTGACAGCCAATGAATACAAACTTCTCAAAAAAAAGACTGACAATGTTGGTTGTGAATGGCAATGCAAACTCTGCAAAGTTCGTGATTCAGACAGGTTTGCCTCTAGCTCAAGGGTTGAGAAGGTGATTGACAATTCGCTACGTAAGCTATGCAAAGATTTAACAGTGGACTTAAAAGAGTCACTAGCGGAAATCTCGAATGATGTAAAGGAGATTCAGTCTCAGCTATCCTCATAATGCAGTACACAAGATGAGCATAATATTGTTCATGAAACTATATGAAGTACAAATCCCAGTTTTGCTGCAGAAGTGAGGAATGTAATCAGATCCGAACAGGACAGGGAGAAACTTCGATTGAATATCATAGTGTATGGTATTGTTGATGATGAAACTGATGCAATTACGCATATTATTTGCTAATCTTATGATTTAAACCTTGGACCAATCACGAACGTCAGAAGGCTAAATGCTTCAACCAATAGACCCAGTACCATGCCCGGCCTGCCCTGCTCCTTTTCTCAGTCTCTTTGTGGAATATCAAGAAGAAGATTCTTCAGATCTCTAGACAACAAAAGAAGAGTGTCCAGTTTCATAGTGATTTTTCTAGAGATGATAGGGAGCTTAGAAAAAGACTTGTTGAAGAAGTGAAGCGTAGAAGTGAGGCTGGTGAGACTGGTTTGGTTATCTGTGACTTGTCAATCGTTTCAAAAAACGATGTCCTAGGCGCTCAACACCCACCAAGGCTTCCCAAGACATGGAACAATAGCTTCAACTCCTACCATTGTAAATAGTTCAAAGTCTTTGAGTTCTAGTGTTGTTAGTGATGTAAGTTTATCTAGTTATTCATCTTGTGTCTCTCCTGCCGATAGCGGTTTGTTATCTGAATTAAGTTGCTCTTACCACACTGCAGTATCCATGAATGCAGATGCAGCACCACGCTCAGCAGAGCCACTGATTGAGGGAGGTGAAACGCACCCCCAATGCGGCAAGGCATTAAGTAGTCCAGGAATAAATCGAAGATTCTTGAAAGTGATGCATTCAAATTCTCATACCCTACATAAGTGGTTAAGAAATCCATCTATGTTTAGAGGCATTGCAAAAAAATATGCAAATACCCAGAAGAAGTTCCCAGTGCCAGTAAAATCTATTACACCCGAATTCCCCCAAACCCCCTCCCCCCATGGAGTTGGTCAATACCCATAATAAACACTGATTTTTCAAAGTGGACCAAAGAACTTACCCCCATTGCTTTTATGTAGAAAAAATTTGCCGAGCTCAATACTGTTGCATATAAAAACCATTTCCAAATTTGTGTTGATGGATCCAAAATGAATGAGAAAGTGGCAAGCAGAGCGTTTATTCCAAGCCATAATATTGCTTTAGGCGAGAGATTACACGATAATGCATCTGTAATGTCTGGCGAGTTAAATACCATAATCATGGCATTGGAGTTCCTCATGGTTATTGAATATATGACCGTTAATTTTTAAAATATTATAATATATTCTGACTCTTTATCAAGCCTAGAGCTGCTTTCTTCAGCTTCTCAGTACAAGATGGATATTGACACATTTCTTTGTCTTAGGATTATTAATAATCTTGCTTCAAGACGTATTTTAACTCATCTCCAGTATATTCTAAGCCACTTGGGTATAATAGGTAACCATAAGGCAGATGAAATAGCAAAAAACGCATAAAATATTGACACACAGAGCATAGAACTCAATACATATTCCCTTATAATTCAACTCCTACTATCAAAAGATTTACTGCAAGAAATCTGAGCAGATACAAGATAAATAAGACAAACCAACTCCAGAGCTCTGTCCATCTCACAGAGTGAGTCAAAAGGAAAAGGGCTGAATAGTCTTGACTGAAAAGCTGTCACCAGCTGGAAAAGAAGAAGAAGAAGAAATCTGGACTATATTACAAATAAACTGCCAGATGTAAGATATTGATATTTTTTGTGCTACAGAAGTTTGTCCCAAAAATTCTCTAGTAATGCTTGAGGATTTCCATATTGCAGTTAATGGTTATGAAGTGTTTTCTAATTTTCATTCAAAAGGGTGCAGGAGAGGCACTGTTATTTATGTGAACAATAATTTTAAAATTAAAATACTAAGTTTGTTCCCTTATGTTGATGTTTATCCATGGGTGGAATGTGTAGCTGTTGAGTGCCAGCTCCCTGAAGAGACATTGATTGTTGGAAATATTTATCAAAGCCCCTCTGCACCTAATGCTAATGATTCACATTAAGTCGTGGTTGATCTTGTGAGTAAAATAGCTTCATTTAGTTCAATTTCTGTTTTCATCACTGGTGACTTTAATATGCCAGATGTGATATGGGTTGATGGCTACGGATTCACAACTCCAAACAACCCTGCCCAAACAAATCTGAATTCTGTAGCAAATCTTGCCCTCACTCAACTGATTGATCAACCAACCCATTATAGAGATGGTCAAAACCCAACTACACTTGACCTGGTATTTTCAAATAACCCAGACAAAGTCATGTCTATTAAATATTTACCTGCAATCTGCTCTAGTGATCACAATTGTGTTATGTGCTGGTTTCCACTAGGGCAAGTAATACGACACAAAGATCTTATACAGATTATGATAAAATCCAAGAACACTTGTCTGAATTTGATTGGCAATCTTTTATTGTTAGTGATAATGTGGATGATTCTTGGTTCAGTTTTAAGTCATGCTTGCTTGCACTTGAGAAGCAATTTACTTCCATAACATACACAGAGAAAACCAAAACAGTACCATTTCTCACTAAAGAGGTAAGAGAAGGCATTAAGAGTAAGAATAAGACATGGAGGAAATACAAGAAATCAAAACAGAAAAATCATCTTGCTGATTTCAAGAAATGCTGTAATAAGCTGAGAAATCTCACATGTAAAGTCATAAGTGATTATGAAGTAAATATAGCTCTTAGCGCAAAAACACACCCCAAAAAGTTTTGGAAGTATGTTTTGAGCTCTAATCCTAATAGACCTAGAATATGCCAGCTTATACGTCCTGATGCTACTGTGCTTGATTCCCCCACAGACATCACAAATTGTTTAAATGCCGTATTTGCCTCTAATTTCTCTCATTCAGTTTTAGTGTCTCCTTCTCCCCCTTTCTCAGAAAGGAACCATGTCCATGAAATGCCATCTGTTGTGATTGATGTTCTCAAGCACCTAAATAAGTTGGATCCAAACAAGGCCCAGGGCCGCAATGGCATTCATCCATGTTTGCTGAAAGAAGCTGCAGCTCTTGTTGCCATGCCACTGGCTGATATATTTAAGATGTACATGAGGATGATGGTTGTACCTGCTGATTAGAAATCGGCCAATATAGTTTCAATTTTCAAGAAGGAAGATAAAAATAACCCTGAATTTTACTGGCCTATTAGTCTCACATCAGTCATTTCTAAACTGCTCAAAAGTATTTTCAATGATTCTATTATTAATAACCTTGAAAAAAAATGACCAAGTGTCAAAATCTAAACATGGTTTCAGAAGGAGTTGGTCCATTGAGACGAACCTGATCCAGTCTTATGGTACAGTCACTAAATTATTTGAAAAGGTAAAGCAGTTGATGTCCTGTTACTTGACCAAGCCAAGTCCTTCAACAAAGCTGTCCACGAGTATCTTTTACATAAGCTCAGTGCATATGGAGTCCATGCTGACACTGTGGAGTGGATAAGATTGTTTCTGATTGACTGAATCCAGAAGGTCATGGTCTGCTCTGACAATGGAGACCCCTTATTTTCAGAGCCTGCACCAGTTATAAGCAGGGTGCCCAAGGGAAGCATCCTTGGCCCCATTCTCCTCTCTATATATATATATATTAATGATTGTGAGGATATTCTACAAAACCCCATCACTCTCTACACTGATGATGGCAAACTAATTAGAATTGCCAATGGAACCCTGCAAAATGACTTGCATAGTCTATCCTTACGGGCTTCCACCTGGATGATGGAATTCAACCCATCAAAATGCAAAGTCCTTCAAATGGGTCCCTACAAAAATCAGATTTCATATTTTATGCTGGATAAATCTGGCACATGTATCCAAGTTGAGGCTGTTGAGAGTGAACAAGAATTAGGGGTGATCATTGACAGGAAGTTTAAGTTCATGAGCACACTATGCAACAAGTTGCTAAAGCCAACAGAGCCCTGGAACTAATTAAACAAGCCATATCATTGCACCATCCTCTGACAATAAGAAAATTATATAATGCTCTTGCAAGACCACATTTGGAGTTTGGCCACCCCATTACAAATACTTAATATAAGGGAGATGTGGCAGCCCTAGAGAGCATACAGAGGTTCAGGTTCATTTTAGTAATAAAATAAGTTGCAAAATGTCCAGAGCCTGGCTGAGAAGACAAATTCGTAATGCACAGGACAGAAAAAAAAACTTCTTTAAATAAATACAACAACCATACTTCACTACATGCAATTCAAATAGGTGTAATTAAACATATTCCCCCATCAATTGCCCAGTCAACAGCACCACCCGTTGACATGTCCAGCAAAATAAACATAAAAATAAATAAGATATATCAAGAAACCTGTAGAATGCCTAGGTCCAGTATCATAAAAAAAAAAACATATAAAATGGGAACAAACTTAACATCCCAAAGGCAACCCCCACCAACCAACAACAATTCACTTATCACAAAAAAATTAATAAAAGAACATAAATTTAAGTTTTTGTTTAGCTGTTTTAATTGATTTTGAAGTATCCAATTTAGATGTATAAATATTCTAATACCAAATTACTGAGTTTTAAAAGGAAGATTTCGATCTTTCATTTATTATTCTCAGCTGATATAATTTATTGAAATTTCTAGTTAGATGTCCGTGGTCAATACTTTTAAGTGGGAAAAGGTTCAAGGAACAAAAAAACAAGGAAAGCAAACCACAGTCATACTTCAATTTGAAGAGAATAGATTCAACTGTAACAAAATGTCTTAAAGGAAGAATTTTAAGGAAGCAATACAGAGAATCAGCTGATGACTTCACAGAATATAATTTAGGGGAAGGTAAGTAGCTCTTAAAGTATTAACTTAATACCACAAAGCTTTGTTCTGTTGTCTCTGAAGTGGCATAAGAACTAAATGTTTTAAGGTAAACAAGTGATGGAAACATTAAATGAGAATGAATAAGTGCATAATGAAGTGATCTCATTGCTTCAAAGAGAAGGGATGACCTGAGTATTCACATTATCCCCATATTTCTCCCCAATTTCATCTGCAGATTAGATATATGAGGCTTCCATGATAGATTCAAGAAGAGCAACTAAGCTTTGTGCCCCACACCAACAGCTCCCGACCCTGAACATCTGCATCACCTGAACATACCCACACTGGTTTACCAGTAGCACAGAGGAGATATTGTCAAGAAAATGCACCAAAACAACATGGCTTACTTTATTTTTACTCCCTCCCTTGCCACTATGCCATGAGGCAACCCAATGAAGCTGCAACAAAAGCACTCAAGACACAGAGAGAGGACAAACTTTTTCTCAGTATGTGCTGTCTCAACTTGGAACAGTCTTTCCAATAAGACTGTCATTGGTGAATTGATTAATTCTTTCAAAAATGCACTCAATTTGGAGTGGAATAACATGGAATGGAAGTACCAGTGGGACACCACACCCCATTCCACCCACTAATTGTGTCACCTCATCAATTCAACAGCAAGAAGTACTACAGGAGGATGCAGTCCACCTTATCTTGCTGTAAATGCAATTTAAGGTAATTTAAGGTAATATTTTAAATGTCTTGATAGACAATAGTTCACCCCAATCTTAGACATACATTTAAAAGTTTGAGCTGATCTTGGAAAATGCAATTAAATCTTGGACACAGGGTGTTAAGATTAGAATTAAGTATTTGAATTATAGACCGACTCAATTGTTGACAGATTTAATCTAAGTCAAGTAGTTTGATGGTTAACCAATCCCAAATATTTACATTCAGGCCTATATACATTATATCCAAGATTAGGAGTCTGCTGTCAAGTTTAGAAAAGATACATTTTAATCCAGATAATTTGACTGAGAAAACCTTATTGGAGTCTTGCCATACCCTATTTCTGACGGTTTGGCTTTAATAAAATAAAGATTATGCAAGGTATTGGTCATTTGGAGGAGGGAGGCGTGGAGCTTGGTACTTGAAAATACCATCCCAAGGATCATTGGGTAGTATTTTGTGTATGGAGTTTTTGTCTATCTTGGAAAGTAGTTGAGCTAGGAGGAAGAAACTTTGAGGAATGGATTTAGAGCCTGACTCATCCCCTGGGAAGATATTTTAAACTATGTAGGCTACCTCTGCCCTTTCACTCACTAAAAGAGAGTGACTTTTTTCAGTATGTGTGTCATCAAAGTAAAGCCACGAAAAAGAAAACTAGTCTAGATTTACAGCTAAAATCAAGCACAAAGAAAATATTTCAAGCCATAAACCTTTGTTTAAACCTGATTTATAAGGTTTTACATATTTGTAAATCTATTTAGCAGAATTCAAGTTCAGGGGCTTCTTGCTATTTTGGAAATCAGCTGAGTTAAGTGAAAGAAAATTTCAGGAATTAATCCAAGATCAAAATGTACCTTGGGAAGATATTGTCAAGTTACTCTGTCTTACCTTTTCTTATTTAGGGCAAAGAAGATTGCTAATGTGACAGATCTATACCTATACAACAATTCCTCTTAATTTTGAGTTTTCAATCAATTTGTTGGCTTTAGTTTTATGAAATTCTTATTATTTCAGCAGGCTTTTAAGCTATTTCAAGGATTTTGTTTCCTAAACTTAAGAAATAGATTAACAATTCTTTAAAACCTTATAAATCAGGATTCAAAAATACATAAATTGAGGCTTAAAGCACTTTTATTTTGCCATATTTAAGCATATGATCTATTTTGCAACACAAACATTGTACAACAAATTTTACAACACTAACAATGTACAAGGATATGAAAGGTCAGTGCTCTTTGAAAAGAAAAGAAGTGAAGGAAGGGTACTTCAAAATGTCTTCTCAAGAGACCATTAATGCTCAAGATGCATTCTTGAGAGTTTTTTTCACTCAACTCAACTACCTTCCAAGATAGTGAAAAAAAAACCTCAACTAGAATTTTATCTCTATTTCTTCAATGTAGAAGAAAAACTCTTGATATGGTTTAAAATCCCACTGAAACAGGCATAACAGGAGTTGTACTCCAAAAACTGGATTGAACAAAAAAGAGATTGAAAACCCTAAGTTAAGGTTATAACATGTTTTTCCAAAATTTAAATAGAGGTAAGGGTTATATATAGGGGTAGGGGTAAGTGTTATTTACATTATATAGAGGTAAGGGTAATTTATATAGAATAATAAATGTTATTCTATTGAGAATAACATTCAGGAATGGTAATTCTTATTTTCCTCACTCTTAATAGCAAAATGTTATTATCTTAAATTGCAGCTTGGGCCAATCTAAGGATTTTTCCTTGTTAAGCTCCAGAGTTGATGACTGACATTGTCTTCATTGTTGTTTAGTGACCAGGTGCAGTTGGACAATCAGAAACTTCCCAGTTGAGTTTACACTCTCTAGGACCCCTCAGCATCCAGCCTTGGTTTGAAAATGTCAATGGATTGAAGCAGTAATTCTGTCTGTCCTGTGGTGGTGCAGTGAGTTTGACCTTAGCTTGGTAATATGGGACCCAGAGATCAAATCATGCTGCAGGAATGCACTGCAGGGCTGATGCAGGAACCTTAGTAGTCAAGAAACATTGTTAATCTGATACAATACAATACAATACAGTAATTGTGTCTTCAGAGAGTTTAATCTACCTGTTGACAATTATTGAGGAAAAGAATTGAGTTCTGACTTTAGATAGGGTAGACTGCTTAACAAGTTTTAGTTGATGACCATTGGTTCTTGAATTAGGACCAGCAAAAGGAAATAATACTGGGAGAGCATTAATCTTCATCAACTTATTGGTTAGAATGGTATCAGCTCTATTTCTCCTTTATACAAGTGTTATTTTGAAAACAAATTTGCAGATATTTATGTAAGAGCTAAAAACCTCTCAAAAATGGCATCAGTTTTGCTGTGATGTCATTTGAGGGGTATCAGGCTTTTGTTAGTTCTGCAAATTTATTTTCTTAATACCATTTTACTCTAAAGACTAAGGAAAATAATAATTACCATTCTGAAACAACTGCATATGGCAATTTTTTCTCGCTAGACAGTTTTTTTTAAACAGATCTTTTTAAAACTTTTGGCAACTATGAACTGTTTTATGTTTTGGATCCAAAAAGGGCTCAAAATTGAATTTGCCCTGGAAACAACTATTGAACTAGCCTATGAAAGGACATGAGAAAAGATGTCAAGTGATGTATTCATTTTCATCTTAATCAAAATTCTGTAATAAACTGCAAATTTACCAAAATGCATGGTAAAATTCTAGGCAAGCAACTTTTATCTGCCTTGGAAACTGGTAAGGTTAGGGAAATTAACTTTCAGTACTAAATCCAGGGCCAAAAAAAATACAAGAAGGTATTACTAAGCTACTATGTTAATGCTTTTTTTTTATTTCTGTCTTAGAACTTTGTCAACTTGACAGGTTGGAATTTAAACCTATTGCAATTTAGACAAAACAACACTATAAAATAGTTTTTGGTCTCTTTTTCTTGGGTTTTAATTTTGAAATTTGATTACTGTTATTTGAGCATAATTTCAAGCTATTCAATTTCTGTCAATTTGGGAACTATGTTTACAGATCTTTGATATCCTATAAAATGGGGTTGAGCAAAGTTATGAAGCTGAAAATACCTTTCATGTATTTCATTTAAGTGGAATATTTATTTTCAAAGGTTTTCACTCTTAATAGACTATTCAGGTAGCTAAGAAATAAACTTACCTCTATAGTCAGAATTATATCCTGAATCAAAACTTAATATTCATTTGCGTCAGCAATGAACTTTACCTCCACCTCCCTAATGTGCAAATATATGGCTATCATGAATTGGTAAATGTAGAGGTGGGGGTAAAGTTCATTTCTGACACAAATAAATGTTTAACTTGGATTCAGGATGTAATTCTGGCTATAGCCTAGACATAAGTTTATTACTTAGACACCCAAGTACTCTGTTAATATGAACCTTGCCCTTTTTTAATAAGACAAAATTTTCAAACATCAGTGACATCCAAAGGAAGAAGGAGTTAAGGTAGTTACTTCAAAGGAGGCCTATCTTCCTCAGATATACTTCAGTCTGTAGATTCAACCCTGGAAGTTCTATTTCCTTACCTACTAGGCCTACTTTCAAAGACAGCAAAAAGTAGCTTGTCTGAAATTTTACCTGTGTGGAATTTCATACAAATGTGTTAGCTATAATTATTCTCCACTGGCTATAGATATTGGCCTATGAAATAAGAACTGTTTTCTTTTGTTTCACCTTCTCAATAGTCCCTAAACTACTCCAAACCTTTACCTAGATATGTATATACATGTCTATATGCAACCATCTATGCAACTGACATAAGGAAAGGGCAGAGACAGACTAGGCCTAGTAAAATACCTTTCAGGGTATATTTTAAGCCATAGGCTGTATAGTCCTAAAGGATCATTCATCTCAGTCAACTACTTTCCGAGACAGGAAGAGGCTCCTCAACAAGAGCTTACCAATCACTGAGGCTCTATATTCATTCCTGAGACTGCCTAGCCTAACTACCTTCCAAGACAGACAAAGATCCTCTTTTACTTAATATATGAACAAAACTCTTACCTGAAAATTAGCAAGAATTTCTTCTCTTGACGATTCCTCATTCATGTTAAAAAGTGTAATATTATCCTAACCAGTAAAAAGTTAAATAATTGCAGTTTAACCACAAAATGTTTTATTTCTTCTTTAATTATTACTTTGTTAAGCCCGAAATACTGCCATCTATCTAGTCCAGATATACCAAATTAATTTCTTCCCGTCTTATGCCAAGTTTACACGCATAGGATTTTGGAAAAATCCTTTAAGGATTTGGTCATAATGGCCAAATACTTAAGCCGTTTCCTTAAAGGACGAAAGGATTTTTATCTTGAAATTATTTCAAGATCTGAGCAAAATCCTTATAAGTAATAAGCTAAAGCTTTAATGTTTTTTCTAATGCATACGCTTTTTTAAGAAGAAATAGTTTTAAATCACCTTTGGGTAGGTTAGTTGTAATCTTCAGTAACTCTAAAAAGGTAAGTTTTGTTAATTTTCCGCTTCTGAAATAAATGTAGCCAAGTAAAGAATTTGCTTCTTTTTTGATGTTAGGTACTTTGTAACAAGGATACTCGACCGAGCAAGCTTTTACTTAAATGCAAACAATTTTTTGCGGTTTCAGGAGACTGTAACACAACCGAAACAGGCACAAGACTTTGTATTTACAATGATGTCCGGATCGATAAAATTTGCTCGAAATTTAAATACAGAAACTATTTCTTTCAAAGAAAAATCTTTAAGACAAAAAGAGATTTTTGTCTTATCCGTTATTACATACAATATACACTCAGTGAGGGTACACCTCACTGAGTGTATAGCTGATTCAGAGTCAAACGCTAAAGTTTGACTCTTTCTCTTAACTCTACATTTTAAAACAGTAAAAAACTTTAGAGTAAAGAGCGGGGCGTTGAGAAGGAAAAGCCCCTTTCATATACGGAGTAATTTCTGTTCGTTTTAAGTTTTAATGTCGCTCCTCACTTTCATTTAAAAAACTTGTTTTTTTTATTTAATTTCTGAACGTTTTTGAATCAATGTATGTTTTAATTTTGTCTCTCCGCAGAGGAATAATTAAAACGAAATTTGTATATTTTTTTTTTTTTTTTTTTGGCTAAATGGCTTTCTCATAATTTTGATCGAATGGTTTTGAGAAAAAAAGAGCAGGGGAGGAAGCCTAGTTGCTCTCCGATTTTCGGTTAATTAGAAAGGCAACTAGAACTTTTAATTTTTTACGAATCTTTTTATAAGTAAAAGATATATGTAACTTATAAATTAGCTTACGTAAAGAACTTTTGTATTCTTATGTTTTTATTACATATATGAGGGCTTCAACCCCTCGTCAGTACCTCGCTCTTTACACTAAAGCTTAAATTTTGTCCCAATTCATTAAGAATGACCCCTGAATCACAAAAGCCGCAGAATAAATAGTTGAAATTACTAAAAATACTTTGGCGTAAAGAGCGAGGTATTAGGAGGTGGTGAACCCCTCATATGGGTAATAATTTCTGTTCGTTTTAAGTTTTAATGCTGCTGCTTACTTCCAGCTGAAAAAAAACTTTTTCATTGTTTTTTTTTTAAATAATGCTATTAAATCCTGCGCTCCCTTCATGGAAATTTTCTTCCCCCGTGACAAATTCCTCGATGGAAAGATCCCCCAGCATATTCCCCTCTTCTCAACCCCTGCCTCTAACCAAAAAATCCTCCTGAAAACGCCTGTACACTTTCCAATAACCATTACTATATGTGGGCACTGGTCAAAGTTTTGAACTTGTAACCCCTCCCACGGGGACTGTGGGGGAGTAAATCGTCCCCAAAGACATAGTTATAAGGTTTTTCGACTACGTTGAATAAAATGGCTATCTTAAAATTTTGATCCGTTGACTTTGGGAAAATAATTAGCGTGGGAGGGGGCCTAGGTGCCCTCCAATTTTTTTGGTCACTTAAAAAGGGCAATAAAACTTTTCATTTCCATTAGAATGAGCCCTCTCGCAACATTCCAGGACAACTGGGTCCATGCGATCACCCCTGGGGAAAAAAAACAAAACAAAAAAAATAAACACGCATCCTTGATCTGCCTTCTGGCAAAAAATATAAAATTCTACATTTTTGTAGATAGGAGCTTGAAACTTCTACAGTAGGGTTCTCTGATACGCTGGATCTGATGGTGTGATTGTCATTAAGATTCTATGACTTTTAGGGGGTGTTTCCCCCTATTTTCTAAAATAACGCAAATTTTCTCAGGCTCGTAACTTTTGATGGGTAAGACTAAACTTGACGAAACTTATATATTTAAAATCAACATTAAAATGCGATTCTTTTGATGTAGCTATTGGTACCAAAATTCCATTTTTAGACTTTTGGCTATTATTGAGCTGGGTCGCTCCTTACTACAGTTCTTTACCACGAACTGTTTGAAACGGGTTTTGAGAATATAATACAAATCACACCTAGTTCCTTTCGCATTGAACCCCAAATGATAAATGAACTCTAAAAGATAACTGATACTAGTTAAATGAAGCTTTAAATAAAGGTTTATAATAACTATTTGTTTCATATTGACTACCATCACCTTCAGGAGTAAATGCTAACCGTATGGTATTACTGCTATTTAAACTCAAGCTTGGTAATTTTCCATACTCTTCAATCTACTGGCAATCTAAGATGATTAACTCAATAGCTCTTAGGCCTTTTTGGGCCCAAGCTGTAGTTTTGTACCACAAAATGCCCCAAATAGCCACCTTTTTGTGGCAAAATCTGTATTGCTACATTAGATGAGAACTAGATTTTTCAATTTCCGTTCCAATAAGTATTTTCTATATTTTTTATGACCATTGGTTTGATGTGACTACCACCGTAACAGTGGCGGTCTTGCCGTCGCTTGCGCCTGCGGTAAAATTTTTATTAGCGTCTTCCCTTAATCCCTTAAATATTTTATGCCAGGTTTTAACAAAAGTATTATTTATTAACAAAATTTTCTATTTATATAAATTTGACTTTCCTTACTTCAGCCTCTGCAAAATTGTTCGATATCTCGAAGCAATTGATTGCTTGTGCTTCTTAACGATCTATACTCATTAACGCTAAATCATTTAATCGCTCCTTACCTGAGGTACGCTAATGTTAATTTAAGTTTACTAAACGGCCGATCATTACTGGCCATCGACACTGCAATCGCTAATAACTTTTAATAGGTAACTCATAAGTTTGTGAAGACTGCTTCATCTCTATATTGCACAGTTAATTTTAGCACATACACAGGTTTCTTTAGGGAAATGTGCCGCTGTCAAATTATTTTTTTTTTCATATCTTGGGAGCTCGTGAGATAACTGATTGGGATCTAAAACTTTGGAATATTTTTCATCAAGTTTGAGGTAATTCGCCTCAAAATCATTAACATTCGTGTAATTCGGAAATAATTTTCGTGTATTAAGCGGAAACCCAAAATTTGTGTTCAAATCTGAAAGTCATCATAAACGGTCATTGGATTCTACAGCCATTTCATCAAGACTGACACCTATAGATTTTTTAAGTCAGTGTGTTGGATTGAGTCCTCTTGCACGACATGATCTACTTTAAGCACACACATCACAATGTTTGTACATTTTTGTATGGAATGCTAGTAAGTCATTGATAAATCGATCTCTATTTTTGCTAACGTATTTGGAAACAGTTTTAATTTCTATCGCCGCCTCATGAACATTTAAAGCTTTTGACGGTATCATTTTATTTAACTCAATTTATGATAGGTAATGCTTCCACCCAAAACCATAGGGCTGTAAAATAATTAGTACATGTTTCCAAGTCGTATATTGTTCTGTAATCCTTAGCTTTTGTTTCCTGGTTTGAGTTGTTAACAATTGATTCAAGTAGTTTTATCAAATCGAACAGCTGGCTATGTATTGCTTTAACGATATCATCTCTTGAACTCGATCTCGATTTTAAGATTTTGGACCCCTGAAATTTCCGTACCCGGGAAAAGTGCCCCCTCTTCCTCCCTCCTCTTAGAACCACCTCTTGTTAAATTGAATGAGGCAGTCTATTCAGGCTATAGAAATTCCTTATATAAAAATTGTTGAGACCAAATTATTAAGACCGATCCGAAGTTTCCAAATTGTTGAAGGAGGGGAAAATAGGCAAGATGATATTTATTTTATGCGTAACTAACCAAATTACGCATAGGATGCAATATTGGAATTGAACTCTTGTTCAACTTTGTTTTTATCTTTTCTGTCGATATATTCAGCCACAGTTCCAAATTGGCTAAGATAGGCTACCATACTAATATGCCTTTAAGTATGTAAATATAAAGCCCTTCAGTATCATTTTTTTTTAGTTTTTTCTAACTAACCCAATCGCAGGCTATTTTCTATGTTTACGCTATTTCATCTTAGTTATAGTGCAGTAATGCAAAAACGACAAAGACTATTTAATGTAAAAAAGCTAATGACATTTCCACAATTATTGCAATATAGTTTAGAAAAAAATAGAAAAGAGAATTTAAAAATATTAGCCGGGTGTTTTTTCTGTTTGAAAAAGAGGTAAGTTGTAATTCTTTATTAGCCCAAGCAACTCATTTTGCAGACAAGATGAGAATTCTTTTTGTATCTCGGAAAAATACACTTTGAATGTCAGAACACTAGCAATGAACCAAAACTACGAATTGCCAAGATCTTTATTTACATTTTTGGAAAACGTATTTTAATTCTAAACTAAAAATGTCCTTGAATCTAAGGAGCTACTTTAAGACCCCATTTTAGCAATATGTAACAGATTAATATACTACTCTAAAAATGAAAAGCAAGAAGACGGTAAAGTAGGTGTTTTCAGAAACCTGTAATTCAAATAAAAGATTCTATCCCACAGTGCTCAACTACCTCCTAATACTGAAAGGCCGATCTACAGGGTGATGATCCAAATTATGAAAAAGACAATGGAAAACGAGCTAATTTAGTAATGAAGATCTACTGTGCAGAAAATAGCGAGAGTGAGTAGGAAGAGCCGTATTGGTACCGGCCGGCCTCTTGGCCTTAAACTGCTGGGGACAGGTAGCTCAAGTACTCGCACTTCCCACAAACCAAACAGAAGAGAAGAGAGAATGAAAAAGAAGGATTGCTAGTGCCATCTTGAAGTCAAAGGGGTGAAAGGACTGTATGCAGTCTGTATACCCTCATACAAATTATGGAATGGAAGTGCTCAAATATTTTTCGCCTTTGTCGAGAGCTTCTGATAAAACTTTGTTAGGACTAAAATTGATTGAATAAGGACCTTTCTGTGAGGGTGTTAAGAGGGAGCCTTTGAATAGATTAGGATGGAGGAGGAGCATGCGTAGGTGTGTTGGCATCACACAGCTTGGTCCTGAATAGAGTTGTTAGTAGTAGAAATAGCATTTGGATTAATATTTCATCTTTTTCCTTTTCTAGCAATTAGTGTCCTTGGGACGTACTTGCTTTTAAAGAATTTATTTTTTTGGCCACATAAATCGTCTTGTTCAATTGTATCTCAATTTCCATCTCTGGTAAAAGCTCAGAAAAAAAGCTTTTTGATTTCCAAATTTTTAGCTCGTGAGGAATTAGCTGGGTGATGAATTTACAATTTGACGAGTAGGCTAGGTAGCGTTTTGAAGCAAAGCGATTCAATTTAAAAGGAACTGCTTTCAGATTAATGCCTACTAGGCTATTCCCTAATTTTCATTGAAAGATGGAAGATTCTAACAACTTTTTAGAAAATATTGGAGACATTGATGGCGAACAAGATATTGCAAGATCTGCTTATGCCGATATGCTTCATGATATTGAAAGGGTAGCTTAATTATTCAATCTTGCTGAAGTCTACTTAAAGATGCTTGGACTAGCCTAATTCATTCAAAGTTTAGTCTAGAATCAGTGTTTAAAGCTAAAATTCTAGGTTTTGTTCGATTTTGTTTTGGTTACATTCTAGTTAATTGACTTCTTGCTATCTCAGAAAGGGTTTAGGTTAGGAAAATGAAACTTTCAGAGATGAATCTACAGACTAAAGTATGTCCCAGGAAGGTATTTTGAAGCAATTTTGAAGCAACTACATCCACTCCTTCTCCCTCTAGAGGGCCCTTACCTTTGATGACCTTTAAAAATATGTGTGTTATAAAAGTGAAACCTTGCAAAATAGATCTTCTGCTTAATTGAAGTACAACAAAATTGTTTTCAGCTTCATAGCTTTGCTCATTTCCATTTTATGAAGTTTTAAAGATATGCAAATACATTTCCTAAATTTTGAAAAAAAAAACATTGATATGGCTAAAAATTCTACTTGAATAACAGGAATTGCATTTTCAGAACTAAAGGCAGAGAAAAAGCAACTAGTAACTGAAAATTAAGGTAAAATGTTGTTTTGTCAAAATTTCAACCTGTCATGTAGGCAAATTTTAGGGCCCTCTAGAGGGAGAAGGAGTAGAGGTGGGTACTTTAAAATACCTTCCTGGGACATACTGTAGCCTGTAGACCCATCCTTGAAAGTTTCATTTTCCTAACCTAAACCCTTTCCAAGATAGCAAGAAGTCAATTAACTAGAATTTTACCTTTGTTTTCTTTAAAGTAGGCTTTGCTAGTTATGTCTGCTGAAGCAAATTTCCAGGAAAGATAATAGGTTTTCATTGATAAAGAGGCCATTTTCCTGTGGATACAAGCTGGATGAAAATCTTAGGCAAACCAAATTGAACATCAACATGAGTTTGTCTTAATATATGAATTTGTCCATTGATAGTAGGTTTTTTCAGTAAATGTAGGCTATCATAGTTCATACTAGGCTGCTGAATTACCAATAAACAACATGTCATTTGATGCCTTTTTTAAGCTCTTTACAAATATAATAATTGCTTCTATTGCAAATTCAAATTTAAGCACTTTTTGAACTCTTAAAAATGATAAATTTTTAATTAAAGTATCAGTTATTGGTTGTTTCCAACAAAATAATACTACATTTTCTCAGATCCAAAATTATTTATAGTTAGGTTAGGATGGGCTAGGTTGAAAAGTTCTTAAACTTGAATTTGTAATAGAAGCAATTATTATATTAATAAAGAGCATAAAAGAAAGGCATTGAGTGGTAGACTATATTCACTTTATTACTAAGTCAATAGTATGAACTGTGATATGTTAACTGATTTTTTGCTTCCATCAGCTTTGAAGCCATCACTTATTGTGCTTTACAGAGCCTAAGTTCAATTCTGCCTTTCAACCAGTGTAGAACTGGATTGACAAATCCACCTTCTTGTTGAACCAATGGTAGTTTTTATGAGTGCAGGAGGTGAACATGAGTTCAGCTCATTCCTGTGAAAATTTATCTCAAGTAAAAGAACCCTTAAAGTAGGGTGAAGGTACCAATGATTTGACAGTGCAATTTTGTACAAATGGAATAACTCTGCATAGCCATGACTTGGAGTGCCTTCTCTTGAAGCTAATTTTGTATTTCAATGATAGGAAACATTGACACCATATCCAATACACCCAGATCAGAAAAGAACATTCAATTCAGTCAGTTTCCTCTTTTCAAAAAAAGCTCCTGATAATTTTCCAGCTATGTAATGTTCAAACTGTTATTACTTTATTATTTAATACAAAAAAAGTTGGGATTAGCACCAATGGATCAAGATACATTTGATCTTATTCAAATTCAGTAATAAATTTCTGAAGTTATTAAGAAATCATGTTGCTAGTCTCCTATATTATTTTCTGTTGTTAGTGTTGAAGTTTGATTTCCATAAAAATTTCACATTAGTTTAAGCCAAAGTAATGAAAGTTATTTCTTTTGTTTGTGTGTGTGTGTTTTTTTTTGTGATATACCATGCACTTAAGTATGCCATTAGGCATTTGTGCTGTTTGTTTATATGGTTTAATTCTTGTTGTAAATAAATATGTATCTATCTATCATTGTCAAAACTAGGTTCCAAATGTAAAAAAAAATCTTGTTTAGTGTAGTGGAATACCAGGCACACTAAAAATGTTCCTTCAACCAAATTCAAACATAGATAGTGGCTTCTATAAATGGATTTATTTCTTTTGCAAATATCTTGTAGTAACCTTGTCAAAATTTTTGACAGACAGCAACAGGCCCTGTCAAAATATAAGTGACTCTATCCAAACTTCTCTGAACATGTAAAACAGATGAGAAATAGTTAGTGTTGAAATTCAAGGGTCCATTGACAAAACTATAGCTGTTGAATTTACGGATGCCGACTACTGTCAAAAATTGCAAAGGTTCACATAGAAGTCATTTTTCCCTTTTCTTAGCAATTATCAATGAAACTAAAAAAATAAAATAAATAAGATTATCAAATTTAAAAAACCTTATTTTCTAGGGGGAGGGAGTAAATGCCTACAACCATGTCATAGAAATATCAAAAGTGACCCCCTCAAAATCCTAACCTATGTTTTAGATGAAGCTAAGAATCTACAGATGAAAATAGAATCCATTAAATCAAATTCTGTCACTATTTCTAATAATATTAAATAGGAAATATAGTTCTAGGCATTTACCCCCCATGGACAATACCCTCCCAGAAAATACCCCCTCCCCCATGGAAAATAAGGCTTTCCAAGTTTGAGAATTTTATTCGATTTTTTTTTTCTGTAGGGGGAAGGAATTTTGGTACCTTGTATATTATATGCCACTCATTCAAGTTCACACTGTGTAAAACTTGAGAACAAACTGGTTTCTTTGTTAGTTTCTATCAGCTTAGCATGAGACAAAGACAAGTGACACCTTGGCACTGAAAGCAGCTACTTTTGGAATGGCAAGGAGGAATTTTTATCAACTTCTTTCCAATTTTGAATATTGCCATACAAAAGCAAAATTGGAAACAAAGTTTGTAATAATACAATAGTTGAAGATGGCAAGTCACAATAATTTTCTGGATCCAACTCCAAAATTCTGCTGCCTGTTGGGTTAGAAGTTGAACCACAAGCTTGACAAATACTCAGCTGTTTTCTTTAGTGACAAAGAAAGCAAGGTGCCATATTTTGTTGGTAGGATTCTGGACTCTCCTGACAATGGACAGTCCAAACTAACATTATTCAAGTGGATTAGAATTGCAGATCACACTTTGGAACAGCCAAATGTTGGTGAAATTTACACTGTCAATAATAAACTTGCTGGACCACTAAAACTGACAGAGAGTGGGCCATTGCAGATAATGTTTGGAGATGCTATTCCTGTGGAATATATGCAACAGTTGGAAAAAAGAAGATTTATGTGATCTAGGTCACAATATCACACTCCTTATGATTAACTGATTTGTATACTAATACTAAATATAGTATACCGATTTGTATACTGTACACTAAATACTACATACTTAAAACAATTTTGTTAGTATTATTGCTTCTACTTTTTGAAGTGTTTTATACTGTTATACTTTAAATGAAGTTGAAGAAAAACAAAGAAACAAGAATATACAGGTTGAAGGCACCAGGTTCTGCTCACAGGTATTTCCCAAGTATTTTGACACATGTCAAATTAGGTTCCAACTTGCATCAAAAACAGGCAACTTTTTTGCTGTGCCAAATTTGTTGGTGAAAATGCTCTACTTTTAGAAAATCAGAGTTTTGTACCCTTTTCATACAAAACTTCAAACTTCTCATTAAACAATTAGATTTCTAGATGTTTTTCTTACGTACTGAAACCCTTTTGAAACCAAAAGTCTTTAAAATTAAGCTTCTGGAGCAAAAACTGTCAAATTGTCAGTACCTTCACCCTAATTAAGAAATTTTGTTTTTCAAACTGAAAGTAAAACGTTAAATTTTACAAAAAGCAGAAATTATTTTGTATGTAAGGGACTGCCCTTCCCTCAAACCCTGCTCCTTATGTTAATTTTTAAGCTCTTTGTATGTATAGGCTCTATGTAATTACTTATAACCCATCATACTAAAAGAAAAATAATACACTTAGTCACAATTAAAAGAACAAAAAGAAAATCAACACTCAAAAATCACAACAAACTTTAGTTGTAGACATTAAAAATGACATGTTGTCATTCATGATCAATTTGCTTATTAGACAGTTGAGCTTGAAGCTCACAGGGTTTACCACATAGATCAGGAAAATTATATTTCTTCATGAAGTACATGTTACAGGTCCTTGGGGGGACTTGTAGGAGAAACTTAGCATATTTAAAAAATACATGATTCATTTTAAGATGATCAGATTCACTAAATATTTGGTAAAATAGCACCATGACAACTACCCTTGCTCTGGTTAAGTATAATGTCTTATTACTACTCCTTATCTTATGAGACAATGTCTGTCTTAGGAGATCTTTTGTCTAATATTTGTGCCAACTACCCATTCAGCTGGTATTGACCAAGTTTTCAAACAGAAAAAATCCCAATGAACATCCCAAGACAATTCTTACAGACACATTTACTGTTACCCACTGCAATGTACATGGTCTGTGGTCCAAGTCGAACCATCTGCAGCATATGATGAATGAGGTCTCCACATGTGTCATGTGTGTATCTGAGACCAGACTGAATTCTGGCGTCATTGATAGTGGTATCAACATTGTCGGTTACACTCTGCTAAGGCTGGATTGCAAAAACCCACAAAACTCAACTTTTGGTGGTGATGGTGTTGCTATGTACCTTAAAATAACATCTCTTTTTTGGCCCTTACAATTCCTAGTAATTAGGTGGTCCTTAGGGTGAAAGTAAACCTGCCAAACAAATCATTTGTTATTGGTATGGTCTATTACCCACCAAAAATGAAAATCACCAATCATCTGGAACCTTGCTTGGAATTTGTGAGGGAAAAAGTTCCCTAAATAAGGTATAATAATCTGAGGAGACTTCAACATTCATCATGGCCACTGGCTGAAAAGTCATTCAACTGAGGCAGAATGCTTAGCCCTTTTGCCAGCAACCATGTGGCAGTTGTAGCTCATGAAAATCTCAAAATACCTCCACCTGTAAAGCACAAGCAGATCATCAGGCAATATTACAGCACAGACTGGGATGGTCTACAAAACTTCTTATCAGCAAAGGCCTGGGGTAAATTTTTAAAAGAAGGCCCAGATAAAGCAGCCACACTTTGCAAAAAAGTGATTACAAAGGCCATTGAGCAATTCATCCCATCAAAAACAGTAAAAGTCTCATCTTGAAATAAGCGTTGGTTTAATGCTGATTGTAGAAAGGCAGCCAGGGCCAGAAAAAAGGCTCACAAGAAATGGCATTGGACTGAATCCAGTGAGGAACAGGCTGCTTTTATTAGTGACCTAAACAAGTCTGTTAATGCTGCACGTCAAGCTAGAGTCAATTACAAACACAAGTTTGTAGACAGACTAAAAAGTGCCCCTGCAAAGAGGTGGTGGAGGGTCACCAAAGAAGCTCTACCATCATCTAAATCTACATCAATATCCTCACTTCATATTGAAAGGACTATGATCTAGTTAGGCCAGGAAAAGGCAGGTGCTCTTGCCCAAGCCTTTTTGAAGGTCTCCCAACTTGATGAAGGCCGAGTCTCCCCTTCCCGTCTCTGCCACAAATTAATGTGAAAATCACCAGCATTAACATAACTATTAGTAAGGTGTTCAGAACGCTAAGCCAGCTGGACGTCACCAAAGCTTCAGTACCTGACACAATCCATAATCTCATTCTTAAAAGATGTGAACTTGCTGGTCCTCTTGCCTTTCTGTATAGAAATGCTTTGCAGAGGGATCATTCCTAAAAGCCTGGAAAACTACTTATGTGGTCCCTGTTCTAAAGGCAGCATCTAACCTTACTAATATAAGATTGTATTGTCCAATAAGTCTGCTGTTCTGTGTAGGTAAAGTTTATGGAAGCATCATTAATAAGACCCTTTACCAATACCTTAAATCACATCTGATGCTGACAGATATGCAAAAGGGTTTTTGCAGAAAACAGTCTACATTAGACTGTCTGATTGCACAATACCAAGAGTGGGTTGAGCTCCTTTCTCAGTGGCACAATCTTTGCCTTCTCTTCTTTGACATCACAAAGCCTGTGATTGTGTATGGCACTAGGAACTTCTTTGTAAACTGAAAGTATGTGGAATTGATGGTCAACTATTTGAGGTGCTTGCTGACTTACTTTGTCAACAATCATTGCAGGTTGTCCTTGATGGTTTCATATCAAAAGAACACCCAGTCTTATTGGCAGTACCCCAAAGAAGTATTCTTGGACCAACTCTTTTCTTGGTGTTAGGGGGCAGCCTTGTGAAGAAACCTCACCATTTTTATGATGACATAACAACAAAATCATCAATTGCAAAAGATGAAGATCCCAGCAAACCCCACATGGAGGTTCAGGCTGACCTGGAGAGAATTGAGGCGTGAGCAGATGCCTGGCTTGTAAGTTTTAACATATTGAATACCAAAGAGCTCCTAATTTCTAAGGTGCATAATATGAGGGCTCATCCTGATTTTGTCTTCAAAGGAGAGGCAATAACACGAGTTGACACATTTCGCCTGCAGAGAGTTAATTTCTCTTCAGATCTTCCATCAACTGAACATCTTAGTAAAATTAGATCCTCTTGCTCCAAGAAGCTAGGAGTTATCCTAAGATGCAAAGGTCTTCTCCCTGATGAGTCTATTCTGCCAATTTTCAATTTGTAATAAAAAAATAAAATATTTGGCATGGCTGTATTATCATAAACCTTTGCAAAAAGGGCTCTATTTAAATGGATTTTGGAACTTATTATTGTGCTGTAAGAACCATGTATTCTACTCTCCATATTATCAAACATTAGTTACTTAGTTTTCAGAAGATTCTTACCAATTGGGAGACCAATATATGTCAACTTATCACAAGGCTTAACTTCAGTACCATTCAAACTTATGGTTACGTTATCACCTCTAGTTGCACCTGAATCATTGAAAATCAAAATTTCAAATTTCGTTTCATTTAAGGACAAACCGATTTCATGGCAATTTCCAGAATTTCACAAAAAAAAAAAAAAAAAAAATTCAACCCAAAAGTAGTCATGCTAACATTGAAAACTTCATTTGCACAAAAAATATTGATGCATCTCCACCTTTGTAAATGCAACAGGAAGAGAGTTTGCGATGAGCCAGCAGTGTTGTGGAGTTATGTACTGTTGTTGAAATAATAGAGCATTGTTTAGCCCTAATTGTTTGATACTAATTAGTATTTCATTAGTCAAAATAGCATTTCTAGGAATTCTTATTAAAGCTTAATTGCAATGGGCCAGCAGTGTTGTGGAGTTATGTACTGTTGGTGAAATAATAGAGCCCTGTTTAGCCCTAATTGTTTGATACTAATTAGTATTTCATTAGTCAAAATATCATTTCTAGGAATTCTTATTAAAGCTTAATTGCAATGAGCCAGCAGTGTTGTGGAGTTATGTACTGTCGGTGAAATAATAGAACCCTATTTAGCCCTAATTGTTTGATACTAATTGGTGTTTCATTAGTCAAAATATCATTTCTACGAATTATTATTAAAGCTTTCATATTTCATGTAAAGAATACATGTAAATAATAGGTCCAACTAAATCTGGTGATCCTCCACAGTTCAAAAGCTTATTCATTGCTTGGGGATGCTATACCATGTCAAGCACTTTATTAACATCATATATTCCAAAGGTTAGAGTCTCATCAAACTCATCAGCATCAACCAATAAATTATATAAACATCTCAGAGCATAGGAACATCCAAGCTTGGGTTGGAATTTAAACTGGTAGGGAGGCATATGACAAGTAGAACACAGAATACCAATTATAAGCAATTGAAAAACATTATCAAATACACATAAAACAGTAGGCTAATAGGTCTGTACAATGAAAACTAATATGGATCCTTCCCTCTTTTAAGGATCAGGGAAATAATAATTAAACAAAGGGAGTACTTCCTACAAAGATACCTGGCCCAGGAGTCAGCAGTCAATCATTTGAATCACTTTCAAATTTATCACATCATTTAGTATCAGGTTCTGCAAACTGCCTTGTAAAATACAAAAACCATTGTAATTCACTGCTATTAGCTTTGTTTTCACTGGTTTTATTATTTGCCAAACAGGTCTTCCAATAAGAATACTTCTCATTTAAATCCAACATCCCTTGTGGTTTAGCATTTTTCTTAAAGAATTATGACAAAAAGACAGACTTTAACATAAAAGGTAAGATTGAGGAAGACATGTCCCCCTCATATTCAGAAAAACTTCTGTCTGTTTTAAGTTTGATGTTGCTTCATACTTTCAATTGAAAATTGACTTTTTATTTATTTAATTTCGTCTTTTTTATTTAAAGTCTGCCCATTTTTCCAATTATCCCCTTTCCCCAGGAATTTCTCTGAGAAATTCCCCCTGAAAACTTCCCTCCCAACCGAAAAGTCTCCCCATGGAAAATCCCCTCCCCCTCTGCTGAAAATTCTCCCCCAGACATGTCTATTTATTTCCCAATAACAGATGGTCCTACTATATACTAACAATGGGCAAATTGTATAACATACAGCTTTTTTCCCAGGGACTATAGAGGTCATGTTATCTCTAAGGGCCTGGCTATTGGACCTATCAACTATACTGAACCAAATGGTTGTATAAAATTTTGATTAGATATCTTTGAGGGAAAAGGGGGTTAGTTACTGTCCAATCTATTTAGTCCATTAATAAGACCACTCGAACTTTTGATTTCGGTTTGAATAATTAGTCTTCCTATCTTCTTGGACCATTACTTTGATGTGATTACCCCTAGGAAAAGCAGCAAATAAACATCTCTGATCTTTCTTGTGACAAAGAGAAAAAAACAAAAAAACATCCATGCTTTTTTAAATTGGTTTGATTTCCACACTTTGTTTGAATAAATCCTCTCCCATTCTTCAAGAACCTTTGGTTTGATATGATCACCCCTGGGAAAAACAACAAATACACATACATCTTTGATCTTTCTTTTGGCATAAAAATACAAAATTCCACAACCTGAATATGCACCTTGGAGAAAAATTAAGGTCTATATTAGATCTGTTATGGTCTATGCTAATTATGGCAAAATTTAGATGGAGTTAACATCAGTAGATGGTTGAATAGGTAGATGGTAGGTAGAATAGATAGATGGTTGAATCAGTAGATGGAATGGGACAGACAGTCCCACTCATGTTTCTATGACTTGCTATTCTTTTCTTTTTGAAGTCTGAACTGGAGGATGAGATTGTCGACCAAGTCACTGTTTCAGCTTTTCAGCTTTAAAGGCTCAAAACAAAATTCTGTGAAGCAAGCAATTAGTATATTTGAAAAAGCAAGAAAAGATGCATTGAGTGGTGTGTTCGCCTTCAACCTTGCTGAGTAAGCTATTACAAAATGTCAAATTTACCTTTTGCTTTACTTAAGAATGAATTTATTTAGTTCGGAGAATGAATTTATTAACTAAAGTATGCCCCAAATAGATGTTTTCAAGTTTCTATCTCATCCTTCCCTTTTTCTAAGGTTAAAGTATTGTGTAGAAGATCAGACCATACATGTCTTAAATTAAAAAACTAGTACTTTGTGTCTTGATTTTGATTATAGGGTCAGTTTTATCCTTTTCCGAGTTGAAGAAAGGTTCAACCTTTAGCTCATTTTTGAAAGAAACAAAGAGATTATGCTTGTTTAAAATTTTCTCGAGTTTGTTGTTGAGTTTTGAGATGTATGGTATAATGGTGAAAGTCAATTGCTGAAGTTACTGAAGCAAGGGGAACAGGTTTATTATTTTCCTTTTTTATCTTTTTTGATCGTCTGTCTATGATGTTTATCTTTCATCTTTCGTTTTATTATTTTTTCTTCTTCGCTTCATACATCATGTGTAGTCAATTGTGGTCTTAAAATTGTATTTGAAATCACGTTTCATGTGTAAATCTGGAAAATTTTCGTTTTCTCATCTATCAGTGGGAGTGAGGTTCTGTCAGATCTAATAAATCTAATGTAATACAACACCTAATAAATTCATAGAACAATGTTCAATTTTTCAAACAGTTTGTGGTAACGAACTGTAGTAAGGAGAGACCCGGCTCAATAGTAACCAAAACTCTAAAAAACGAAATTTTGAAAAACAAGTTTTTTTTTAAACTGAAATTAAGGAGCGACATTAAAACTTAAAACGAACAGAAATTACTTCGTATATGAAAGGGGCTGCTCCCTCCTCAACGCTTCGCTCTTTACGCTGAATTTTTTTACTGTTTTAAAAAGTAGAGTTGAGAGAAAGAGTCAAACTTTCGCGTAAAGACTGGGGCGTTGAGGAGGGAGCAGCCCCTTTCATATACGAAGTAATTTCTGTTTATTTTAAGTTTTAATGTCGCTCCTTACTTTCAGTTAATAAAACTTGTTTTTTTATTTAATAGAATATAGGAACATGTAATTGCATAGAACAGCCTTGTAACTATCATGTAGCTTTCTACAGTTTTTCCATATTTTCAATGTAACACCTTAAATTAGTTATTCTTTTTCAAGACCACACTGTTTTTCTATGACGGACAAATAAACGTTCAAATGGTGACAAGTCCATTTGTTAGACAGTGAAAAATAAAGGTCAGTGACTTTTGTTAATAAAGAATTAATAAAAATAAAGGACAGTGCAAATTTGTTAGACAGTGACTTTTAACTGTCTAATAAATGGACTTATGCCCATTTGAACATGTAACCGTTTTTCTATTAACGTAAAGACAGTTTTGATTTATTGTATACATGTACAATTAGACAACAATGCAACCGAGACGAAATTATAGCGTATTTACTACTCATAGCAGTGACTTGGCTTGTGACGACATGTCTATTTTAATGCAAACATGAGAATGCCGAGATAAAATGTTACACTTTTGCAGCAAAATGGCATATATCTGCAGAATAGAATGTATTTTATGGATGCGATGGAAATTTAGAACGTATTGTTGAAATGGAATGGAAAGGAGAATTAAGGAAAATGAGAAATATACCCCATGTAAAATATTGAATAAAATGGAACATTTTAAACGTCTTAGCTTAAAAAGAAGGGGAATTGTATAATAGCTATTCTTTAAGAGCTAAAAAATTTGAAGGAAATTAGTAAATCCCTAGACAGCCCTATGGGTGGCGTATTACTAAAAAAAAGAAAAGAAAAAGCATCTACATTGCTTCTGAAGTAGATAGACTCCTGGAAAAACTTGATTTTCAGGAATTGAACAATTTTTGAAAGAATTTAATTTACTGGGTAATTCCAATCCATGTCATTTTGCCTTGTAAAGCAATGACATGTTTATTATTTTAGAATGAAAAGTATGAGAAAGCCATTGCCAAAGTCATTTCTCAGATGAAAAACAAGGGAATTTCAGTCAATGTTCTTGACATCGGCACTGGAACTGGCCTACTTTCCATGATGGCAGCTAAACATGGGGCTGATTCCATTGTAGCTTGTGAGGTAATTCTGTTTTTCTGTATTTTCAGGATTCTCATTTGCACTTATTCTAAATTCATATTTATTTGCTTATTTTAAAATTATTTAAAGTTGGGTTTATTTTTTATGTATTGCATTCCAAACTTATGCACTTCCACTTGTATTGTTGAAATGTTAAACAAGCTACCCAGTGATAAATATACACAATTAATGGACCAGTGTGTGGACAGATTCCACGCGTGTTGCTGAACATTCTGATTAAGTGTGTAGTATAACTGTATAGTCTACATAGTTAAGATGTTATTTTTCTCGTGAGTTTTTTTTCTTGATAGCACATTCATTTTTCCTTAATTTTATGTATCTTTTTACTCCTATATGTCTATCTCACGTTTGTACAGAGGGTTGAAATACATAATTATTATTACTGAACATTTTTTTTTTCTTTGGAAAATCTGAGAAACAAAAAATTAATTCCCCTTCGTCGATAACGATAAGATGCATTTTTTGAATCGCCAATGTTTGAATATTGACAATGTATTTATTGTTCTTAACTAACTAAGTTATGTAAGCTGCTTTGTAGGGATTGAGGGGGTAGTCGATCTACTCCCAATGAAAAAGAGAAGGATCAGAGGAGGAACGGTTTATAAGTATATGCAAAAAGGGTACAGGGAGGGGGGTCTCAAGTTTCTATAAATCCACTGAAGCTTCTCTGAAGTCATAAATTTTGATAAAGCCATTTATAAAATTGATTCTGAAAAATAATCTGGTTAAAGAAAATATTTATACAGTGAAGTTTATTAGGCTTACACGTTAAATTATATTGATTGAATGTTTTTTTACCCTTCATAATATTTGGAACTTACCCACCTTTAGTACAAAATTCGAGATGTATGGAATTTTGCTAGACTTAAAATACTTCGTCTATGAGGACAGGGGTTTGAGTCCTGGTGTCGCTGGTTATTTGGTTTGGAATGGGGCTCAAAGGCGGGACTGTTCAAGCTCAGCCAAATTCAATCCAGTTCTAAATGGATAGTTGGAGAAATCCGGGGAAGGTAAACAGGAAAGGTGTGCGAAAGCACACGATGGCTGGTTTCACAGTAAACATTTCAGTATAGTAGGTCTACTAGTCTTTACTGGGTGGCCACTACTACGACCACTCATGATAATCACTGTGGTAGGTAAAAAATAATACAGTGTAGAATTTTTTTTTTATTTGAAGGGACTATCCCCATTCGAAACATCTGCTCTTTCGCAACTTTAAACCCAAATACACCCAAGTTTTTAAGTTAAATCAATCTGTTGATGAGTTGACATACTGTGTATTTTTCATCAAGCACAGAAGTATAGTTTGTATATTGATCTTCTATAGGTGGTCACTATTGTGGCCACCAATGATAACCGCTTTTGTATGGGAAAATAATGTGTAAATTTTTTTCTGTAAACTTCGAGTGGAAAATTTCTTTCTGGTCAAAACTACTACTACTTCGAATAAAACTTACCGCAGCACCAAGCCGCCTAAGGCCAACTCAGCTATGCACGCTCCTCCTCCAACCCAATCTGTTCGAAGCCTCTCTCTTTATACCATCCCAGGAAGTTCCCATCTCCTTTAAATCTTTCTTTGTGACATCCTCCCACCCCAACCGCGGACGTCCTGCTTTCCGTCGGTCCCTTGATGGTTGGCCAAAAAGGGCAATCTTCGGCAATCTGTCGTCATTCATTCGCAGAACGTGCCCAAGCCATCTCAACATTTCTCTCACTATAGCCCTGGTAAGCGGGCTAGAACTGCATTTTCGTACAATCTAATGTTTCAAATACGGTCAGTCAGCCCGATACCCTGAACAATCCGTTGGCAATTTCTCTGGAAAACGTCTAGCAAACCTTCATCCGCTTTTCGGAGCACCCATGCTTCAGAACTATGTCAAAACACAAAAGAAAATATTTAGGCCACTGTTATCCGATTTTTTTCAGAGGGATCATTTGTGGTAATCTCGAGGAGAAGTGGCAAGGGGTATAAAGCATACATAGCTAAAACCATAGAATGCCAGGCGATTCTGCAATAAACATCAAGTTTTAAAAATATTATGCCAATACATTTATGAGTTAGTTTCAAGTTTTTCTCTTGTTTTAAATTCTTGAACAAGCAGCAATTTCACCAAAAACTTGTCTGCGTTCTCCTGCAAAACTACGATGCTTTCTTGTCGCTATTTCAAGCTTTTTAAATTACCCAAAACTGCCTAGCCTTTTACATTAAGAAACTGCGTTCCATTGTGATATAACTCCTCCCACCAGGGCCCCAGACCTTTAGATAATATAAGAAACTTAAAAAGATGGACCCGACGGCATTGATTTTCAGCAATCTAGCATATAGCCAATGGGAAATACTATAGCTGCTACTACTACTAACAACTTACTGTACCAACAGGCTGCCTTAATGTAACTTAGGCAACATACAGTAACTTCTCATATGGCAATATGAATTCTGTTTTAACTATGCAGCTCTTTCTTTGCCCTTGAACGCTCCCACAGTAACTGACTCCTTTTAGGCGTTCACTCCTGTTGCTGAATGTGCTGTCAAGGTGATAGAAGACAATGGTTATTCCGCTTCAATTAAAGTGATTCCCAAGCGTTCAACTGACCTAATTGTTGGAAATGATTTGCCTAAGAAAGCCAACTTAGTCGTAGCTGAGTTGTATGATACCGAGCTTATTGGTGAAGGAGCTATTTTAAGTTACAACCATGCTCGTAAGGAACTGCTTGAGGTAATTTTTATTTAATTCTTTTACATTCGAAGCACAGAGAAATGGAGGGTTAATAACTATAAAACGTGTGATTCAGAAGCGATTTCTTCTTTTTACTGGCTTTAAGATTTTGCACAGGCGAACCAATAGGTGAAATTGAACTTTTTTATTGATCCAAAATTTCCCACAGGAACACTTTAGAACTAATCAGGTTTTAAAAAGGCTAGATTGTTCGAATTCCCTTTCTAATATATGCTTAAGGAGTTGTAGTAGATAGATAAATAGATAAATTTATTGCCCATTCGAAAAACGTATTAAATAGATTGATAGATAAATTTATTGGCCATTCGAAAAACTTAATGCGCAATAAGTTTTTTGCCCATTAAGCCAGTATGATTGGCTTAAGAAAATATTGGCTTAATATAGTCGCCTTTTCCCTCTTTCTTTTTTATAGAATCTGTTTATTTTTAGCAGCTGTATCTTTTCCCAGTTTTATGAGTCATCTTCCATGACTTTACCTTTAGCATTTTTATGGCACTTGGTATTTACCAAGTCTTGATCTTGGAAAATCTTGGAAAACGCTTAGAGTGGAGAGATCAGGATGAAACTTGGTGGGAAGAATAAGCACAAGTCCTAGATACATGATTCACATAGCCGGACTGAATCCGCTCTGTTTGGGGGAGTTGGGAGGATTTCCAGTGCTTTGACGAGTTTGGTGCTTCTGGACGAGCTAGGACGATGAAAATCGGTAGGCGTGTCAGGGAACCGCAAAAATTGAATTGATAACTGTCATTTCCCCGATTCGACCATCTGGGGGGGGGGGCTGAAGGGAGAGGAAAAATTAGAAAAAATGAGGTATTTTTAACTTACGAGTGGGTAATTGGATCTTAATGAATTTTGATATTTAGAACTACTTCGTGTCTCAGAGTTCATATTTTAAATCCCGACCGGCATTAAGCCTCTGGTTATTCTTTTAAATCAATCTATTGACTCTTAGAATTTTGCTAGATCTATACCATATGAGCTCTTGGCTTTTCCGACCTCTTCACAAGTGCCATATTAGCTCTTGTTTTTATTGTTTTGATATTTTAAAGTTTTGCAATTGTTAAAAGGTCACAATTGTTATTTTAAAAAAATACGTCAGAGTTTTATGAGTCATCTTCCACGAGTTTACCTTTAGCATTTGTTTATTGTTTTAATATTTTAATGCTTTGCAATTGCTCAAAGTTTGTTTTGATGCATAATTTGTTTTTCAAGATTGCTCTAAAAACTGGAATCTGCTTCTAAAAGCCGCGCTGCTTCTAAAAACCTTATTTTTTTAAACTATAGCCTTTCCTTCTTTGTGTATTATCCGTTTTTTTTACATCACTGCTTCCATTCCAAATCTTAGGATGGCGAGGAGGGCCTTAGAGGATTTTTGTGGGGGGGGGGGTGTGAGATGCTGAAATTTGAGTAGTAATATCAAGAAAGAGAGACAGAGAGAGGGAGGAAAAGAAAAGTAGAAAGACAGAGAGACAAATTAACCAAGTTAGAGAAACCAGATTAGGATATGAAACTATCCTAGGAAAAAAAAAATTAAGAATAAAAAATAAGGCCCAGTTCGTAACATTTTTGGTGAAGAAAGAAACACTATATCGCCAGAATGGTTTGGGACAGGTAACTAGGTATTAAGAGACGTCTGTGCAGGGGTTGCCGATTATAAACCGAAATGAAAGAGTAAACCCAGAGAGAAAGAGAAGGAAAAAGGATATACAAATTAACAAAAAGTCAGAAACATGAATTTGAAACAAATATTAAACAAAACAAAGATACAAATAGGGGGCCTGTTTGATGATGGAAAAAACTTCATATTCGGTGAACATTGTTACAATATAACCAAAAATGGAGAAGGAAAACATTGGGTATCTCAGAATATGTTGATGCGAATTAATCGAAATGAAGTGTTTTTGCAGATTTTGTGGGAATTGCAAAAGCAAAAGCGCTTAAACAGCTTGTGACGGGGTAGGAGTGTTGTTTGAGGCACGTGCAGCGTGCACGTGCAACACAAATAGTCAAGAACCAATAAGTCAAATTATACGTTGGTTTTGTGCATTTTGAAAATTAAAGGAATTTGTGCTCTACTGGTATACGGATATTGTGGTCGGAGATTCAAAAGATATTGAATCGAAAAATGTACATAAGAGTCATTAGAAATAATTTTGTTCATTGATAAGGTTCGGTCAAATTTATATGATTATATCATTTTAAGTCAGATTTATTTCACCTCAATGTCGTCTAGTTGTGCTGTTTTTCTCAATTTAATTTCAAAGCAATCTTGATGGAAAATAGAGTTTTGGATATACGTTATAAAGAAACATTTTATTGCTGTGAAATGACACCTGTTAATACTACACAGGGCTTCCTATGAAAAAAAAAACAGATAAAATGTGGGACACGAAGAAAGGTTTGGAAAAGCATTACTTTTAGACCTAGCCCATCAACACATCTTACCTGCAGAAGGCCCGCCTGAAAGCAGAACCAGACAGAAGTCCAAACTGATTCCTATAAGTGCACGGACAAACCGATTTTGTAATTCATTTGTTCCTTTGAAATTATATGAGATTTTTCATGTAGATTTTGACCAAAAAAATCATCAATGCCATATAGTTTTAGCATTTTTTTTTAGAGTAGTAATAAGTTAAAATTGTTAGCAGTAGTATCGACACAGAAAATCGCCAACTACATCTAGCTTTCGGCAGTTTTTTTTTGGTCATTTCTCCACAGCGATAAGGTAAAATTAGTGTAGTAATGAGTATTTGATCTATTTTCTAAAAAGAAACAATTACAAATTTGAAAAATGCCGAGAAACATCAAACGGTAGATGACGTTGTTAATTTTTTTCCACCACTAGCTCCAGTTTCCATTCTTATAAGCTACCCATACTCATTGATTCGCCCGACGTTGCCAAGTAACGTAACACTTATTGAATTATATTCACAAGCTGGAATACAATCAAGACAGTGATTGTATACAATTACTACATTGTGGATGATACAATCATCCACAAGACAGTGGATGTTCTATCCACTGTCACTGCCAAGATGGTTGTTGACTGAAACAGAGAATCGGACACCAAATTTGAAAAATGCCACAGTTTTGATCAGTCTATCATAGTAGCGTATATAAGCCGATCAAGATTTAAATTAACTAGACTATTATTAAAACTAGTTCATGATTTAGGCCATATCTAAAATGCTTTTCTTCCTAAGTAGAATGCAAAATCACAAATAAAAATCATTCTAAGAGGATTAGGGAGAGGAAACTGGAGCTAAGAAGTCAAAAATCATTCCAGAAACCAAAAGGGAATAAAATCCAAGACGTCAAAAAGACTTATGGGGATTAAGAATGGAACAACGTTTTCTTTATAATGCTAGACAAGGCCCCTAAATGTTTTATTAAGTTTCGGCGTCCATTATTTTCTCCACGCATAAGCTTTAATACAAGGGTTCACCCTAAAACATTAGGGTTATTAGCATAACCAAAGATTAGAAGTAACGTATAAGAGTGGGAACTTGTAACTTATAAGAGCAAAAAATAACTATCAATGCTATCTAACGTTTAGCGACACCTGACATTTTTTCAGTGTCAAAATAAGGATAATCGATTTAATTAGTGTAATCGGTAGGATTAGGGTAATAATAAGTGTTTGATCTCAGGTCCAGACAGACAAACGATTATAAAGCTTCAAAGGGGTCATACTTTCCTCCCTCAAAACGAACATCAATACCCCCTCCTCGCAAAATTTTAACTATTTACACCCATCATTACGTCGATACGAATAACAAAGGCAACAAAAGCAGCAAATCCATTTGTGAAAGGCCTGTAGGATCAAATCCTCAAGTTAAGAATTTAACAAAATCTAAAGAGTAGCAGCCCAGACAACCTTGAGTCCCTTCTTTTATAGGAGGAAATTTACACTTCGACGTCATCAGTCCTCTATGAAGTTCTTACTGAATCTGAGTAGTTTCTCTCACTATTAATTTCACAGTATTCTTAAAGAGATGGGCCACTGTGAGGGGGGGGGGGGGGTGTAGCCTCTGCATTCAACTTAGAGATTTGAAAAAGGCAATAATTGCTTAATTGGAACATTTTCTGGAAACTGGGTGACAATTTGGGTTTGGTTAAACTTTCCTATAATTAAGGTTTATATTGAAGATTATATCCTATGATTACGGTCATTTTATTTCAAAAAAGAAAATAGTTATTTTAATGGTTAAAAAAATTGTTGCATTCAAGTTTCTAACTGAAAAGTACTGACTCTAGCCTTGTTCTGAAGACAGATGGAATAGTAACATTGTAAGATGTCTGCAATCCAGGCCCATCCCCTGCAAGGGCGTACCAAGGGTTTAGGGGCGGGGGTACAAAACAATAAAAACGCATCAAAAATTAGTTAATATGCACTTTTGCTATGTTTTTACAAGTCAGATAAATTTTTTGGGGGGAGGGGTCAAACCTTGTAACCTCCCTGGATATGGCCTTGATCCTCATAATAGAATCCGTAAAATTTTTGTTTTATATAAAAAATTTGACTTTCTCAAAGTAAATATTTCTAGTTAAATAAAAAGGTAATACTTATCGGTTGTATAATAAACACTCCAAAATTTGTGACGCGGTCATAAGACAAAAACTAGTCAAGCAATTTGTTTAACAAGACAATTCGTTTGCTCGCTAGGCAAACAGGGGTTTCTCACTCCGTGAAAAATATTTCTGGATAGATTTTTTGGGGTTGAGGGGCAAAAAAAAACGTACATAGGTTAGGTTAGATTAAGTTAGGTTAGGATGTCAAAACAGAATTCAACTAAAGCTATTGAAAATACTTTAACAGTATTATTTTTAATGAATTCACTCATTGTAAACATATTTTTTAGAGAATTTAAAACACTTATTAGAGCATACTCATACTAAATAAAATAAAATAAAAAGGAGACTTATAATTATAACATACGAAAATAAATATTTTCCCAGCAGAGAGCTTGAGGAGCTACAAAAAAGCAACGCTTGACAAAAGCGAAATCCCTATCAATGATCAAGTAAGCCTACAATAATGAGAGGTGGCATCGAAACGTGTGTGACAGAAGGTAGAAATGTGAGCTCCAGACTAAATTTCGAGAAAAAAGAAGGCATTTATGGATTTTTAAATTGCAGTGAAATAAAATTTTGAATTGCTTGGTTTCCGAGAAATAGTAAAATCATGAATCAAATATTTAGTTTAATTTCATTAGTTGTTTCCAGTTATCTTGATATATATAGTGTTTTATGTTTACATTTCATTAAGGTGTGGACAAACAAAAGTGCAGTATTTGAGATACATTTAGGTCAAAACTATTCCTTCTAGTAAAATCTAATCAGTGTGGGTAATTTATAAGAGAGCAAACTAGGGCTAATATGAAAATAAATATCCAACGCCATCTAGTATAGGGCAGATCCTGACTTTTTTCAAACTATTCAGTTATTCAGTAATATACCTATATTCAGTGATATATCTTCCTATGAAGAAATTAGTGACACGGCTTTGAGCATCGCCGCTGCTCAGTTTATTCTTTATTGTTATTGTTTTTTCTTTCCTTTAGTTACGACACAGCCACATATGCACCTTATCACCAAGTAATCTTTGGTTGTTTTTAGTTCTCTGAGAAGAAAAAACAGAAACAGTACTCCAAGATTAATTTGTGTTCTACTATTGAAGTGAACCTGATTGTGAAGCTAAACAGAAAATAGTACTAAGGCTTGCCTTTAGCTATAATAAAAAGCTGTGGCGAGGTATTTTAGCTAATTAAAAGTGATATAGCTGATATAGTGATATAGCTAAATAAAACTGATATTTTAGCTAATCTTTTTCTACACTTCCTTCAAGTTTAATTTGAAAACTGAACTTTCTCATTTTCAAAATCTTACAAGATAATAGAAAGCTTTAGGCCCTTTTCTTGCTTTAAATGAGTTATTAAATTATGAACCTGTTGATCGTACTTATGAATAAACGATCCTTCATGACATCTTTGGTTCTCTCCCCACCCATAGTACATACACATATTGTGATCCCGCATTAGTAATCTATCAACTTTTTTTGAAGACGGCTGTAAGCGAAAACTTTACTGGGCTCTGATTAATTGACTCTTCAAAAGGGCACTAGAACTGCTGATTAACATTCCGATAAGTCCCGTCCAAAGCAAATACAACCACGCTTCCTATAAGAACCTTATATGTCTCCAGGGCATAAGTTAAAACCCTGTACCGGAGATATAGGGGAGGGGGGTTGTCCTCCTCAGAGACATACTTTACGAAAATACAGACATACGAAGACATACTTTATGCGTTTTCGTGATCAGGCGTAACTTACAACCCTTGCCCTGAGTGCTGTGGGGGCGGAGATGTCTTCCACAGATACATAATTTCCGGACTCTTCAACTACAATGAACAAAATGTCTATAAAAATTTCTGTGAGCCCCATATAATTTTATGCGACCACCCATTGCATAAAAACCTTATATGAACGAGGCCATGACTTTTGGAAGCGTTAAATTTTTATTGGAAGTGTATGGGGAAATGGTGGGCGTGGGAGGAGGGTTAGTTGCTCTCTAATCACTTTCGACTATTGAAAAGAACATTAGCCCTTTCAATTTCCAGTCAAATGAGCCATTTTGGAGTTTCTACTTTCGACTATTGAAAAGAACATTAGCCCTTTCAATTTCCAATCGAATGAGCCCTTTTGAAGTTTCTAAGACAACTTTTTCTACAAAAACCTTATTTGCCCCAAAGTTATAATTTAAAACCCTTGGCTGGGGGGAGGGGATGTCATCCTCAAAGACATAATTTCCAGACCTTTTAACTACACTAAAAAAATAGCTAAATCAAAATGTTGATTGGAAAATGTGTTTGGGGAATGAAGGGTGTCGGGACGGGGGGGGATATTCGCCCTCTGATTACCTTCGGTGATCTACTAACAGGGCGACTAAATCTGTCAATTTTCCATCATACGAGTCCTTTTTGAAATTTCTAAAACAACAGTTTCTGTAAAAAACCTTATATACCCCCAGGGCATAAACAAAAACCTTTGCCCTTGAGGACTTCGGTGGTGTTGTCATCTTCAAAGACATAATTTCCGGACCTTTCAACTATGTCTAACAAAATGGGGGGTTATCTCTTTTATTTTGATTGGATGTGCTTGGTGAAATGGTGGGCGTGGGAGGAGGATTAGTTGCTCTTCAATCACTTTTGACTATTGAAAAAGGCACTAGCTCTTTCGATTTCCAATCGAATAAGCCCTTTTTGAAGTCCCCCCCAAAAAAATCCAATAATAAATAGCACAGACAAAAATTATTCCCTGGACTCAAGACGGATTAGTTATCAAATTCACTCCCTCCTCCTTTCCCCAAAATTCATTCTATATCCATCTGAAGGCTTTATGAGAGATAGGATATTTGGGAAATAAAACACACTGATTGAGGATCCCCCTACCACCTAAAAGATGACCTACAAACCCTCCTTCATAATATAATAACTAAAGTTATACATCACTTTATATAATCTTATAAAATATGAAACAACTCAATTTAGTGAAGTAAAGCTTTAAAATAACTGTAAGAAACATTTTTCTGCAATAAAAAGAGTTTTATCACCCTGCAATCCCCTTATTCAGGCTAATTCCAAATTAAAGGTAGATGATGTTAATTTCTGTCTCCCCATATCAATTTTCCTCCCCCCCCCCCTATTTGTGTTTTGGATCTTTAAGCAAAATAGATGATATTAGCATTTGAGAACATAAATTCAAACATTAATAGTGTATTGATTCCCAAAGACAATTACGTCTTCAAGAGAAAGCTACGCCTTCTTAAGGATTATCATGCTTTATTTTTCTAGTTTATTTGTAGATAATTTTTCTGACAAGTTTTTTTTTTTTTTTAATTTGGTGCTTGCTATTAGCAAAAACCGTATAACTGCATATGAGATCTTTATCATTAAAAATGGAACCCCAATTTTTTTTCAAGTTTTTTTTAAATATATTTGGTTTTTTTTTATAAATTGTAAGTTCCATTTAACCAATTCAAACAATCAGATTTCATTTTTACTGTTCTTGGTGCTCTAAAGAAGTCCTTGCTTAGGCTTTTTAGTCTTAATCCTATAAAAACTTGTGATTTAGTAAATCGATTATTCTAAATCATTCTTTTTTGTGATAGATTTGAAATAAAAGGGTATTTCTGTTAATTATTAGAGGTCTAATATGTCTAAGTGCTTCTATTATTCCCCTTAGGTCAAATGAGATGTTCTTTTCACTCTGTAGCAGCACAACACGATCAAACAGTTCGTGGTAACGAACTGTAGTAAGGAGCGACCCGGCTCAATAGTAACTAAAATTCTAAAAAACGGAATTTCGATACCAATAGGTACATCAAAAGAATTGCGTTTTAATGCTAATTTTAAATATATAAGTTTCATCAAGTTTAATCTTACCCATCAAAAGTTACGATCCTGTGAAAATTTGCCTTATTGTAGAAAATAGGGGGAAACACCCCCTAAAAGTCATAGAATTTTAGAATAGAAGTTTTTTACTGTTTTATAAAGTAGAGTTGAGAGAAAGAGTCAAACTTTAGCGTAAAAAGCGGAGCGTTGATGAGGGAGCAGCATCTTTCGTATACGAAGTAATTTCTGTTCTTTTTAAGTTTTAATGTCGCTCCTTACTTTCAGTTAAAAAAACTTGTTTTTTTTATTAAATCACATAAAGGATTGATCGGCACTTTGATTTTGCTCAGCATCTCGTCACAGACTTTACTGAAGGACTCACTTGACACATTTTCCAATCTTGGTAGGAAAACATATCCGATTCTGTATTTTGAGCCATAGTAAAAGCAAGTAGAGATAGGAAGGTGGTCAGAGTAGAATCCTTCTTTTAAAACTTGGACCTCGTGACTGCCAAACGAAGCAACAACATGGTCTAAGTTAGAAGTTGAGGAAATAAGCCCAATATATGAAAGGCTGTCATTCTTAGCCCATACACAATAGTCTGGGGGAATGCAGCCCCAAAAGATTTGTAATCGGGGAGGCCATGTGTTTGTTATATCTACATTAGAATCTCTGTTCACGGTATTAGATTTAGAGGCAACTTTTTTAAGAAACCTGCCCAAAAGCTTGCAGGCAGACGCAAATAAACGTTCATTACTACATGATTTTCAAGCTTAGCGGCAATAAAGTAATCAGTCTCTGCTAATAGCTTGCAAGGGAATCGGGATAGGATAGCGAGGCCACCATATGGTCTGCCTCGCAGTCTATCAACTGCACTACGAAAGAGGAGATAAAAATGAGAAAATAGTCGTAACAGGCTTTGGCGGTCTTCCGACAGAAAATGCTCCTGAATCAGAACTAGGTCTTGAGACTGCAACAACCGCGAAAGAATTGGGATTCGATTGGTAACTTTTCCATTAATATTCCACGACGAAATTCAGCATCTGAATCTCATTTTCAACTAGATTTGTCCTTTCAGCAGAGCCTGTACAATAGGTCATTTGTAATTGTAACATGGGTAGCTGTCTGATTTTCAAAGAGCAGATTTTTTCTGGTTCTGGCATGGGGCTTTTTTAGAGCTCCCGTGACCTTTTTCTTCACAGACGGAACAACAAATTCCATTTATGCATGCAGTTTAGTATAATACTTTACCTAGGCACTTAGCCCCACCTACCTTTTATGCTTTTTTCTTTCAACTATTTTATATATTCTGTTCTGCTTTTGAAGATATTATACCACGTAATTATGGTATTAATCTTTTCATAGCTTAAAAGCATTAGTACCAATTACCTTGCTTAAAAGAATTGATTTAGTCAAGCTCATTGATTTAGCATTGATTTTTTATACAGCCATTTTGTTTAACGTAGTTGAAAGGTCTGGAAATTATGGCTTTGAGGATGACATCTCCTCCTCCAAGCCAAAGGTTTTAAATTATGACTTTGGGGCATATAAGGTTTTTATGAAAAAGTTGTCGTAGAAACATCAAAAAGGGCTCATTTGATTGGAAATTGAAAGGGCTAATGGCCTTTTCAATAGTCGAAAGTGATTGGAGAGCAACTAACCCTTCTTCCACGCCCAAAATTTTCCCAAACGCTTCCAATAAAAATTTTTAAATAGCTATTTTGTTCAAAGGATTTGGAAGGTCCAGAAATTTTGTTTTTGAGGATAACAAATCCCTCTAGCCCTCAGGGCAAGGGTTGTAAGTTGCCCCGTTGTATAGAAGGTTTTTATAGAAAGCGCGGTCATGGAAGCTTCGGAAGGGCTCATTCGATTGGTAACCAGAAGTTCTAGTGCTCTTTCTAAGAATCATAGTGATCGGAGGGCAGCTGCCCCCCTCCCCGCACACAGACACACGTCACAATGTCCCTAAATGCATCTAGAAAATTTGAAATATCAATTTTATTCAAACAGTCCAAAAAAAATAAAAACGTAGCAAATACTGGCACAACATGAAAAACCCGAAGAATAAAGCCCTTCTAGAATTTTAGTTCTCTGTTTTATCTTCTTCCTCTCCTTCATCAGACTTTTCAAGTCTTTACGTGCGGCTACAAGTTCATCCCTTTTGGTTGTTTCATTTTGATTGTAAGCAGAATCGATAATGTTTTGAATACAAAAAATTATCGTTACTCTCTCTCTCTCTCTCTCTCTCTCTCTCTCTCTCTCTGTCTCTCTCTCTCTCTCTCTCTCTTTCTTTCTTTCTCTCTCTCTCTCTCTCTCTCTCTCTCTCTCTCTCTCTCTCTCTCTTTCTTTCTGTGTAAATAATCTTTCTGTGTCGTAGTACTATTAAGAGTCTGCTTTTAAATTATTATATATGTTTATTTAAGGAGGATTTCTTATCGGTTCCCTCTAGAGCCAGGATATACGCACAGCTAGTTGAATGTCCTCTTGCAAGATCTTGGAATCGACCATTTTCTATCGAAGTAACAAAAAACGACTCTATAATGCCGCCACCAGAGGCAGAGATTTGTTCTGGCGCTCCTGCAGTTCATGACATACAAATGTCACAGCTGCTGTCTGAAAGTTTTACTGCTATTACTGATCCTGCTGAAGTTTTTTGGTAACCATTTTTTGAGCATATTTTTTTTTACTGAAGTTTTTTGAGTATATATTTGAGTATACGTGAAGTTTTTGAGTGTATTTACAGTGTGAGGGAAACTTTCTACGCCGTAATTTTTTTTTATTTTGAAAACAGTAAAAGATCAGTAGATGTAAAGGTAGATAACGAGCTTATCAAGAGGGGGTGGCAATTAAGGGGGGGGTATTTAGTGTTATTTTCATCGAAAATAGAAAATCATAAAAATAACCCCTGTTTGTCAGGTTTTTAAAACTTTTTTCCTTTTTATATCTTTGCTAAATAAATTTAAAAAGAATCCTTGCCCCTCCTGTACATTTCCGTGAATTGGCAGGCTTACAGTCGGATGAGTAGATTCCGCTGTGACATAAGGTTGAGTTCATTCTCCTGTTGTCTTGAAGTTTTTAAATATTTTTCCTATAATTTCTTATATTTTCTATATAATTTAGTTTTTGAGCTTTGCTTTTACTTTTTTTGCTAATTTTTATAAAAAGTTTTCTTTTTTAAATTTACCCGCCCCTCCCCATAAATAAATTCGAGCTTACGTGTCTACTCTTTTACTATAAAGAATCTGTATGCTCAAATACTTCATCCTTCAAACAGTAAAAAAAAAAACTAACAATAAATCAAAATGGGTAAGCAAAACAATGTCGAATCCTTTCTAGCCCCAGGCTGAAATCTGAGAGTATTCTCAAAAACGTTTGTTTCAGAGGACTCTGAAAAATTTTCTGAAAGTTAAAACTATAGGGGAATAGTTCAATTCTTTTTTGTTTCATTGATTGGTCGAGGTCGCTTTCGTTTGTATTTGATTTGCAGCGCTTAAGTATGACACTAGGCACGTGCGCTGTTTTTCAAGACTGTATTCATGCTAAAAACCAAATAGATTGCGTTTGTGTATTTCTAATGATAATTATCGATCTTCTGTCCTTCCACTATAATTGTGTTGTGGGAGCAAAACTTTGGTTTTTTCCTTTTTTTATGCCACTGATTTCAGTTTATTGCAAGAAATTGGTAAGGGTTTAAAATATGCGGTTTTATGGAAAGAATACCTCCCGTTGGATTGGTGAAAATAATATTAAAGTTGCATATAATTTTCGCATGGAACTGTAAAGATGGTCGCCTGACCTTGAGCCAGGGCCAACAGTGGATGAGAAGCTGAAGTGAAATTTTACAGTCTATTTCAGAGAAGATTGTCAGAATTTGTTCTGCTGAGCTTATGTTTCTTTGAACTGTGTTTCTGCTTTTAAGTAGAAAGCTCCCTTCAAGCAAGCAAGAAAACAGATGGGCATTTCAAATTGAAGTTTGTTTAGAATCTGAAAGCGCATAGGATGTGCAGCGGTTCAGGTTTTATTTTAAAAACTTTTCTTAGGATATGCTATTTTAAAAATTTCGAGGGGCTGACAACTTATTCATTGTGGTACATGCCGGTATATACCAGTAGTACATACTAGTCAAAAATGAACTAAGACCAGACGTGTTGCAAAAACAAACTTGAGGCAAAGGCAGACATATTGCACCGCGTTTAAAATAAAATCATACAGAGTTTCAATCTGTATGACAGTAGGAAGAAATTGGATCATATGCTCCTAATCTACAACCCCCCCCCCCCAACCCACACATGCAGCTTTTGATAGCAATGCCAAATCACAGCTTCACTTGTGAAGCCCCCTCTAAAATTAACTCATACTACCGTAGTTTTCGGTCGAACTCTCCTACTCGTTCCCACAGTTTTGATATGTTTTAAATAATAATAATCATTAGATTTTGGTAATTAACTAGTCTGGTATTCAAATTATATGAGTTAACTCTCAGCAGTTAAGCACTTTCTAAGAAGCTGTTTTGGCTGTATCAATTCCAATAGCCTCTGTCTCAGTTTCAATATCCTCTTTTGTTAAATGTTCTGATAATAAGAATATTCCCCTCCACATTCACTCAGGTGAGAAATCAGGTGAAAAATAATCTACCAATCAGAAAATGAATAAACAAATATTATAGACCATATGGAAACCAGTTTGTTAGGCAAAACCATATCCAAGGGGGGATTCATAGTTTGAACCTCCCGAAATTTTTGTTTGATTCGTAAAAACGCAACAGAAATGTTTATAAACACATTTTTGATGTGTTTTGGAAGTTTTTTTTGTACCTCCTCCCTTAAAAATTACCCTTCCTCCAGAAAAAGAAATCATGGAATACGTCCTTAATGACAGGCTTACTCGGACAATATGGGAACACTGTAAGAAAAATAATTTTTACTTCTTGTTTAGGAAAATGTACAATATAATAATCGTTGAAGCATATTTTAAGAAAAGTACTTCAAATATATTAGTACTTTAATTTTTTCCGCATTTAAAAATAATAATTACTTTGTAATGCTTGAAAAACGGATCTTGTTCTATTTTCAGAAAACAAAATAGAAAGAAATAGTATAGTTTTTGGAAAGGTCTGTTAAAAGCATAAGGGTTTTGCTTGCGATTTTGTTGATAAAAAACTGTGTTGTACGATACTATTTCAGCAGTTGTGTTTTCGCAACCTATCGCATATTTGCAATAGGCTCTAAGCCAGAGAAAACGGAAAAAATGAGGTATTTTTACTTACGAACGGGCAATCAGGTCTTAATGAAATTTGATATTTAGAACGAACTCATGTCTCAGAGCTTTATTTTAAGTCCCGACCGGATCTGGTGAAATTGGGGGGAGTTGGAGGGGGAAATCTGAAGTCTTGGACAATGCTTAGAATGGAGAGATCAGGATGGAACTTGGTGGGAAGAATAACCACAAGTCCTAGATACTTGATTGACATAACCGGACCGGATCCGCTCTCTCTATGGAAGTTGGGGGGGGGGGTAATTCGGAAAAATTGAGAAAAACGAGATACTTTAAGTTACGAACAGGTGATCAGATCTTAATGAAATTTCATTTTTAGAAGGACCTCGTGTCTCAGTGCTTTCATTTTAAATCCCGACCGGATCCGGTGAAATTTGGGGGAGTTGGAAGGGGAAACTGGAATTCTTGGAAAACGCTTAAAGTGGAGAGATAGGGATGAAACCTGTTAGGAGGAATTAGCACAAATCCTATATACGTGATTGAAATAACCATAATGGATACGCTCTCTTTGGGGGAGTTGGGGGAGGGGTTAATTCGGAAAAATTGAAAAAAATAGGTATTTTTACTTACGAACGGGCGATCAGATCTTCATGAAATTTGATATTTAGAAGGACCTCATTCCTCAGAGCTTTCATTTTAAATCCCTACCGGATCTGGTGAAATTGGGGGAGTTGGAGGGGGAAATCGGAAATCTTGGACAGCGCTTATAGTGGAGAGATCGGGATGAAACTTGGTGGGATGAATTAAACAAAAAAAAACAAGTTTTTTAAATGAAAGTAAGGAGCGACATTAAAACTTAAAACGAACAGAAATTACTCCGTATATGAAGGGGCTTTTCCCTTCTCAACGCTCCGCTCTTTACGCTAAAGTTTGACTCTTTCTCTTAACTCTACATTTTAAAACAGTAAAAAACTTTAGCGTAAAGAGCGGGGCGTTGAGGAGGAAAAGCCCCCTTTCATATACGGAGTAATTTCTGTTCGTTTTAAGTTTTAATGTCGCTCCTTACTTTCATTTAAAAAACTTGTTTTTTATTTAATTTCTGAACGTTTTTTGAATCAAAGCATGTTTTGATTTAGGCTCTCTCCGCAGAGGAATAATTAAAACGAAATTTGTATATTTTTTTTTTTTTTTGGCTAAATGGCTTTCTCATAATTTCTATCGAATGATTTTGAGAAAAAAAGAGCGGGGGAGGAAGCCTAGTTGCCCTCCGATTTTCGGTTATTAAAAAGGCAACTAGAACTTTTAATTTTTTACGAATCTTTTTATAAGTAAAAGATATCCGTAACTTATAAATTAGCTTACGTAAAGAACTTTTGTATTCTCATGTTTTTATTACATATATGAGGGGGTTCGCCCCCTCGTCAGTACCTCGCTCTTTACACTAAAGCTTGAATTTTGTCCCAATTCATTAAGAATGACCCCTGAATCACAAAAGCCGGAGAATAAATAGTTGAAATTACTAAAATATTTTAGCGTAAAGAGCGAGGTATTAGGAGGAGGTGAGCCCCTCATATGGGTAATAATTTCTGTTCTTTTTAAGTTTTAATGCTGCTGCTTACTTCCAGCTGAAAAAAAAACTTTTCATATTTATTTTTTCATTGTTTTTTTTTAAGTAATGCTAGTAAATCCTGCGCCATGAAATCCCTTCAAGGAAATTTTCTTCCCCCATGACAAATTCCTCGATGGAAAGTTCCCCCAGCATATCCCCCTCTTCTCAACCCCTGCCTCCAACCAAAAAATCCTCCTGAAAACGCCTGTACACTTCCCAATAACCATTACTATATGTAAGCACTGGTCAAAGTGTTGAACTTGTAACCCCTCCCACGGGGACTGTGGGAGAGAAAGTCGTCACCAAAGACATAGGTTATAAGGTTTTTCGACTACGCTGAATAAAATGGCTATCTCAGAATTTTGATCCGTTGACTTTGGGAAAATAATTAGCGTGGGAGGGGGCCTAGGTGCCCTCCAATTTTTTTGGTCACTTAAAAAGGGCACTAGAACTTTTCATTTCCGCTAGAATGTGCCCTCTTGCAACATTCTAGGACAACTGGGTCGATACGATCACCTCTAAAAAAAAAACAAAACAAAAAAAACAAATAAACACGCATCCGTGATCTGCCTTCTGGCAAAAAATATGAAATTCCACATTTTGTAGATAGTAGCTTGAAACTTCTACAGTAGGGTTCTCTGATACGCTGAATCTGATGGTGTGATTTTCGTTAAGATTCTATGACTTTTAGGGGGTGTTTCCCCCTATTTTCTAAAATAACGCAAATTTTCTCAGGTTCGTAACTTTTGATGGGTAAGACTAAACTTGATGAAACTTATATATTTAAAATCAGCATTAAAATGCGATTCTTTTGATGTAGCTATTGGTACCAAAATTCCATTTTTTAGAGTTTTGGTTACTATTGAGCCGGGTCGCTCCTTACTACAGTTCGTTACCACGAACTGTTTGATAAGCACAAGTCATAGATGTGTGATTGACATAACCGGACCGAATCCTCTCTCTTTGAGGGAGTTGGGGGAAGGGGTGTTAATTCGGAAAATTAGAAAAAATTAGGTATTTTTAACTTACGAACGGGTGATCAGTTCTTAATGAAATTTGATATTTAGTAGAACCTCGTGTCTCAGAGCTCTTCTTTGAATTCTCAACCGGATCTGGTGTGATCGGGGGAGTTGGAGGGGGGAACCGGAAATCTTAGAAAACACTTAGAGTGGAGAGATGGGGATGAAACTTAGTGGGAAGAATAATACAAGTTCTAGATACGTGATTGACGTAATTGGACCGGATCCTCTCTCTTTGGGGGAATTGGGGGGGATAGTTCGGTAGTCCGGAAAAATTAGGTAAAATGAGGTATTTTTATCATACGAACGGATGATCGGATTTTAATGAAATTTGATATTTAGTAGGACTCGTGTCTCAGAGCTCTTGTTTTAATCCCTGACCGTATCCGGTAACATTGGGGGAGTTGGTGGGGAAAACCGGGAATCTTGGAAAACGCTTAGAGTGGAGAGATCGGGATGAAACTTGGGGGGAAGAACAAGCAGAAGTCCTAGATATGTGATTGACATAACTGGGCCGCATCCACTCTCTTAGGGGAAGTTGGGGAGGATTTCCATTGCTTTGGTGAGTTTGGTGCTTCTGGATATGTAGGACGATGCAAATTGGTAGGCGTGTCAGGGACCTGCACAAAGTGACTTGATAACATTTGTTTCCCCTATTCGGCCATCTAGGGGGGGGCTGGAGGGAGGGGAAATCGCGTAAATGAGGTTTGTTTGTCTTACGAATGGTGATCAGATCTTAACGAAACTAGATATATAGAAAGGTCTCATGTCTCAGATGCTATATTTTCAATTCAGATCGGATGCGACGACTTAGGGGGTGGAGTGGGAAACGAAAAATCTTGGGAACCGGAAATCTTTAAAAACGCTTAGAGTGGAGACATCGGGATGACACTTGATGGAAGAATAAGCGCAAGTTCTAGATACGTGATTGACATAGCCGGACCGGATCCGCTCTCTTTGGAGGAGTTGGGATATGTCTAGTGCTTTGGCGAGTTAGAGAATAAGCACAAGTTATAGATACGTGATTGACATAAGCGGACCGGATCCGGTGTCTTTGGGTTAGTTGGAGTGATTTCTAGTGGTTTGGCGAGTTCAGTGCTTCTGGACGTGCTAGGACGATGAAATCGATAACTCTAGTATCGAGCCTAATTTTAGGTTCCGACATCATCACAAGTGCCATATGAGCTCTTAGCTCTTGTTTTTTTTTTTTTTACTTACAATATATGTGTAATAGGTCTTATGATTTTTAGCAGACTAATAGAAAAAACCGTATAGGCATTGGAAAAGGTAAAAATCTGTTGGGGCGGAACACTGCAATAATTGTGTTTTGCTAATCTACTACATCTTTGTAATAGGCTTTTATGCTTTGTATTAGGGTAATAGAAAAACGTTACACGCGTTGAAAAAGATGTAATGCAGTCATTGAATACACTGGTTATGTATATATGAGGTTTGCTAGTAATGTGTTTTTTTTTTATAAAAATTTGTAGTGACGGAGTTCTGCCACATTTTTGTTTTTGCGACCTACAAAATGCTTGTAAAAGGCTTTTTGCTGTGTATTGGGTTAATAAAAATAATTGTATTGGATTTGAGATACATTAATCACTGTCTGAGAATAGACGCCTTGCTGACGCCTTGCGTTGAAAAAGATGTAATGCAGTCATTGAATACACTGGTTATGAATATATGAGGTTTGCTAGTAATGTGTTTTTTTTTATAAAAATCTGTAGTGACGGAGTTCTGCCACATTTTTGTTTTTGCGACCTACAAGATGCTTGTAAAAGGCTTTTTGCTTTGTATTGGGCTAATAAAAATAATCGTATTGGATTTGAGATACATTAATCACTGTCTGAGAATAGACGCCTTGCTGGCATAATAGATTTGCCTGTGGCGTTTTTAATAAAAAAAAAAAGAACTGGTAAGGATAGAAACAGTCATGTTTTGCGACCTATATGTATGCAATAGGCTTTATGCTTGTAGTAGACTAATAGAAAAAATAGAACACGCTTCGAGGAAAACCATTTATAGTAGAGGAAACATGGCTTCCGGACATGAAAGGTTTGCTGGTGATGACCTTTACAAAGAGCATGTTGTGGTGGTACACTGTTCATTAATAATTGCGTTTTGGTGACCTGCAACAGGGTTGAAGCTAAACAAGAAAATCTCATGAAGGCTTCGCCTTTTACTGTTTTTTAGTGCTTGTAAGAAAGCGTTTTATTACTTATATAGGTATATATCTAAGTGCAGTCAGTTATTATCGCAGTTCCAAAATAAGTACTTCGATTATCTATGTCTGAATACTTGATTTGATAACTCTGAGTAAACAAAGGAAATAAAAAACAAGCATCCTTAACTACGCTTCAAGAGAAAAGTACGGAATTAAGCAGACGCTCCAAACTTTTGCCTCATAGGTTTTTTAGACACGTTGAATTTCATGACGTAATTTCATCAAAATTTTGCCCTTTTTTCGGTGTGCTTATTCCCATTTTCCAAACCTATTTATGGCAAAATTAGCAATTACGCTAGTAATTCATTCATATTGCTAAAACTTTCATCGAGGATCAATCATCAGCATAATCCAAGTCCAGGAGAGTTTTCCTCCCCCTTTGATTCCGTGTTCTCTCATTGCTATGATAAATAGCTATTATAACTCCTTTTCTTACAATTTTTGTTACTTTTAACACGAGTCGTACCTTATTTAAAGTTTATTGCCCCGAATTGTTCAATGTATATTTAAGGGGTAGCTTTTAATTTGGAATTTTGAAATAATGAATCACCATTTAAACACAGATTAGTTTAGTATTGATCACAGGTGGCGTAACAGGTTCTTTTCAGTATATTCATTATCTCTGTTCTGTTGCCTTAAATGAAGTTTAAGGCAACTTAAACTTCAATTGATTGAATGATTGCTTAAATGAAGTGTTGTTGCTCCTTACTCCTAATCTAACTATTTTATTTCAGTTTTGATTGGTTATCCCCATGTACACCCTCAACTGGTCATAATGTTACCAATTTAAAGACAATCGCACCAGGCTCTGTGAACGCAGTTTTCTTCTGGTGGACAACAGATATGGACCCCGAAGGGGAAATTATACTAAGCTGCGCACCGGTTTGGGCCCATCCAGATGCAAAAAAGGGGCTATTGCCCTGGCGGGATCATTGGATGCAAGCTGTGTATTATCTTCCGAATGACGTTTGTGCCTCAGAGATTGGAGTGGAGTTAGTTTTAGAAGCCTTTCACGATGAATATAGTCTTTGGTTTAGACTAGGAGAAAGACATCATAATAAGTAAGATTTTCTCACCTTATGAAGTTTTCGTATATTGGGGATGTTAAAAAAAAAAAAAAATCGTGTAAACTGGATTTGTCAAGCATTACGCTTCTTGGACGTGAATGAGACCTGGGGAATTTGAGTACCGCCCGTAACCTGAATGTGATTTTGAAAATTCATAATTTGTGAATTAAATAAATTAAACAAGTAAAAACTAAATTAAGTCATTGAATATATAGTAAATAAGTCAGCGCAAAATTGACTATCTGTGTTTTCTCAGTTTTCCACTGGCTGTGACTCTGAATAAGCTTTTGCAAAGGGTTAATCCGAGTTATCAAGCAAGAAAATTATTTCCCAAATTCATGGGGAGATGGGAGCTAATACACGTACTTAAATTGGAATCATTTCCATTTTGTTCAGATCTCGTATATCAAATAATATTCAGAACTGGAATATCAAATAATATCCAAATCGTAATTTGGTTTTAATGTTACTCTTTTTTTGTTCAAATATTCTACATGCCAAATTTGATTTTTTTTTTTTCAAGACCTATCGGTATAAATGTAGAATAAATAGAACAAATACTAAAATGAAATGTATTTATTAAAAAACTATTTGAAAGCAAATAGAGACAACACAAAATGACTAGTAGCTCTCACCCTATTCGAAAAATTCAGTATTAAAGCCAATAAATCAATAAAGCTAAATTGATAGCGTTGGATCTCTGACTTTTGATTATAAGTTTTGAAACACTCTTGAACAATTGTACCTTTTAACTTCTAAAGGAAATATCCGAAATGTCTCAAGGAAGAAAAAGAATCTACCAATCGAAATTTTAATTCAGAATTCAGATTTATATTAATTCAGATTTATTAATTTCAATTAATTCAGATTTATATAATTCAAATTAATTCAGAATTTTAATTCAGAAGTTACTTTTTAATTTATGTGCATATGACGATTGCACTTGTGCATGATTTAACAAGACTACTAACGGTTAAAATCACTGCTAAGAGGAACTAATCAAAACAAATATAAATTAGGAATTTAAATATTTTTGTTTTGTTTTCTATAGACAGAGCCTGAAGAACAGCTGAAATCGGCTGATTTTACAAGCTGAAAGGAATTTATATATATATATATATATATATATATATATATATATATATATATATATATATATATATATATATATATATATATATATATATATATCGTGTAACCCCAAAACAGCTGAAATTGGTAGTGGAACAAACGATATCGCGGTAAGAGGGGTAATGTTTGAGACTCACTTAGCATAAAAGGGTCTTGAATGTGGTTATTTTAGGGTTGGATGCATAAAAGTAATAATTATATAAGTAGCAATAGTAAATAGTAACAACTATATAAAAAATAGTAATAATATGTACATAATAGTAATAATTCATTTAAATGCTCTATGCCAGATGCAGAAAGAGGGGAATAAAAGATAAGAGAAAAGGAAACTTACAACAGGAGACACATACTCGTGTGAGCACACACACGGGGAAACGAACATTAAAACTCAAAAAATTAAATCATCTTGGAATAATAAGAAAAACATAGTGTGCTGCAATCATTTTGTGAAATATAATCTAAACTGATGAAAGCCTTAGAAATAGGGCCCCATTTTACTACTAACAAAATATGGGGACTGTTTATGCACAACCATAGGCTAAACCTAGTAAATAGTAGATTTTTTTAATTGAAGTTCGGTTTCATTCTCGGATGTTAATACTTATTTTTTGAGAAATCCCTAATGAAGGTACAAGATTAGAAGTCAGTCAAAGTTAAGAGGGTATATCGGGATGGAGTATGGTTGTGTGCAGCTATGTTGGTTGCAGGAGGCTTGATGTTGCAGCGAGTTGTTAGTAATAGTATAATTAAAAGACATAGAAATCTAAGGTCTAAATCTTTCAATATCTAAAAAAAGGAATACATGGTCTACTTATTTGGATTGTACGCTACTTAACTGAGATATGACATAATGGCAGATGTACCATGAGAAACCTTGTCCCAGTCCGTCGATTTTTTTTTTTTTTTTTTTTGGTCTGGAGAAGACACTATAAATCTGCTATTTAGAGCTTTTAAATATCTATTTATAATGTATGCAATAAATTGACTGCTAGTTCTCTGAATATCCTGTCCGTGTCTCCTTTTTTCGTTGCTGAAACTTCGGCACTGATAGCTCCATTCTCTTCGGCGAACTGAAAAGGGATTAAAATATAATTAGAAACCTTAATTAGATATAAATAGAAACTTGCCAAACTTCTAGCGTGTACCCCCCCCCAAAAAAAACAAAACAACAGAAAATAACAACCAAGTCAAACATAAAATACGCAGAACTTATCCCAAACAGGAGTAGAACTAACAACTATTATTCCTTCTGAAGACAGAACGTGATTTGCACTTTACAAGAAACAATTTACTTTCGAGCTATGTGGTTTTGTTTCATAGCATAAAAAAAGACAAAAAAAAAACAAACAAAAAAAACAACATAATAAACAGGATTATTGAAAAAAAAAATACAAATGAATGTAGATTGATAGTTTTATGTATACATATATTGATATTCATTTTGAAGTTCTCAGCAGTTTTAGCTTTATTGATGTTGTAAAAGAGAAAATATTTTAAACGTATTTTGTTTTCAGTAAAGTGAAAAAAAATACATAGAAGCCATATCGCTCTTTACTTTGGCAACGCTACTACGCTGCCTATAACTTTTTATATTATACATGTGATTTGTCGGTTTTTGCCCCCATTCAGCTGTCTTTAACTTAATTCCTTCAAAACTCAAATTTTATCAAGTGTAATGATAATCATGTTCCTACGCTCATACAGTATTTTTTTTTACATTGTTAGAAATTCTACCCATAATTTAATTGAACTTTAATTGAGTTTTTTTTTTCAGGAATCCTACCCATAATTTAATTGAACTTTAATTGAATTTTTTTCAGGAATTCTACCCATAATTTTAATTCTACCACTTCAGTTTTTTCGTTTTTTTACATCGTTAGAAATTCTACCCAAATTAATTGAGCTTTAATTGATTTTTTTTTTCATGAATTCTACCCATAATTCTAATTCTACCCATTAGGTTTTAGGTGAATAACATCTTCCATGACGTTACTTTTTTTGAAAGTGCTGGAAAAATACTCTATAAGAGTCTAATTTCTTCAGCTTTATTAATTGCAACTAAAATCGTGAAGGGGGGTAACTAAATTGCCGTGGGAAGCAAATGTTGTTCCTCTGTGAACATTTCGATTGCAACCGTGCATATGCGTTGAATACCATAATTTTCAAGTACATTTACGAGAAGAGTTATGTTAAGACCATTAGTGACCCCCCTTTATTTAGAAAAAGCTATTAATGAATTTTTTTTAATGTAGAGTATGAATTCTGATTTTTCTTTTATATATTTTGATGGGTAATAGTGATTATATATGGTATTCAAAGGTAAAAACAATGTTTGTTTTTATATATTTATTGATAATTGTGGTGGTATCGGTGGTGGCAGTTGCAAAGTTCTTCTTAATTTTATTTTTTTATTTTTCTCATGGTTTGTTTCTTCTACCTCCTCACGAGTGTTGATCTTTAGGGGAGGTAATAAACTTGTTCTTTTTGTGTAAATTATATGTTTTTTTAATGAATCCTTATCCATCTCAGGATAACGAAAAAACAAAGAATGTGCCTTGGGGTTTTAGATTACTACCGACGAATATTTTTTTTTTTTTTAAGAAAGGGTTTGGCCTTGCTTTCAGTATCAGGAAAATGTATATTTACTGACCGAAGTCCCAATTTTCAACTATTTCTGCATTTGCAAAAAGGGGATATAACGCGTAAAAAAAAGAACAAAATTAACGACGTGAATACCAACTAAGAAAGCGGAAAATTGTAGCTATTCTGGCTAGTATGGAAGATTCCGGCAAAGTTATGGCTAATATTAAGATCTGGATTTTACTATCCCACAAAGCCGCCCTCTCCCACTCATGTTAAATTTAAACTGTTAGATGAGAAAGATATCTACACCAGAGGAAGAAATATACTAGACCATACTTCTGCTGTCCGCATCTCAGGCAGGTGTGCTTGACTTTTTGGCCCTTCTCTCATTCTTTCAACATTCTAATCGTAAATTAGTTTAAAGACAGGTAGCTTGAAGCTGGATTCGTATCCTTGTACTAATACTACTAACAACTCACTGCAGTATCAAGCCATCTGAGGCCAACACCCCAACCTATTCGAAGCTGCGCTACTTACCTTATTTCATGAAATTTAAAATGCCCTTCGAATGCTTTCTTATGACCCCTTCCTGTTTCATTTGGGGAAGAGCTGCTATTTGTTTGCCTCTAGATAGATGGCAAAGTACTTAATAGGAAACCCCAACTTAAGATATGATTCCTCTAAAAGTATCACCAACAAGACCGTTTCCAAGGGGGGGGGGTAGAGGGTCTGAACTTCCCCCAAATTTTTGTCTGACTCGTGAAACGTCATAGAAATGAATATAAAAAATTTTTTGGTTCGTTTTTAAAAGTTTTTTGTCAACCCCCCCTCCCCCGATAAAATTCCTTGATACGACCCTGATCACCACAATGTTAGTTTGGGAAAAGTATCCTTTAATTATATTTGAATTGCTACAACCTAATAAATAAAACTAATTTATTGATAATCTAACTAATAAAATGACTAATAGCAATAGTAAGTAATAAGCAAAACATAATTGATTTTATTAATATTAAGTTAATACTTAAATAGTAATTAACGTTAATACTAAATATACTTAAGTGAATATACTTAATATACTTAACGTTAGTACTAAATATAAATTAACACTAAATTAGCAATTAATACTGAATATTATTTTCAAATTAATATTTCGGTTTATAAATATAATTAAAAGAACTCGTCAGTAATATGAATACTAAGGAACATATGAGAGACGATTTGTTCAGCCTTTGGCTCTTCTCTGCAATGTGAATAATGGTACTTAAGGCCTTTGAATCAACTAAACTCTGCCAGATGGGACTTCAGTGGCTATGCCACATAGATGGCAGTGTATAAGGCCCTAAATTAATAACGTTTGGGCTTTATTGTTTTTCCACGCAATACAAAATGAAACATTAGAAGATTCTGTTTCTATTTAAGCATATTTAGAGGGCTTATATTTTTAATATTAAAAGGGTTAATAGTATAAAGTTATTTATTAATCATCAAAGTAATAAAATAATTAATTTAATCCAATAGATTAAACCTCTGAAATAAAGGTCCAATCATAAGGGGGAGCGGCGGAAAAGGATCCTATTAGAGAATTTTTCAAAAAATAATGGCAAAACACGACAAAGGATTTTTGGGCCACTGTGTCTAAATTTTCCCGAGAGGAACCCCCTCCATATACTTATTTGCCTATAGATTTGGGCTACATTAAACTACTGCGTGCTTAAGTCCTGAAAGCCCTAAAATTCTGATAATTCTTAAATTCTGATAATCTATAATTTTGAGCAGTGCTTATTTACGGCCCAGTTAAATTATTCCATGCTAAAATGAATTGTTTATGAATAGTCCGTCTAAAAAGAAGAGATAAGGGGAGATAATAAAGCTGCTTCTAAACTAAGGTAATGGTACAAAAACAAGTTATTCCTTCTCAATTTTAGCTATTAAAAAAGAAAAAAAGCGGCATATGCCTTTCAGCGCTATAAATTCCTTTTTTAAACTCAATAACTTTCAGTAAATTTAGTAGAATTCTTGTAAACCCTTGGAGAATTTTGAAAAACTGAAGAACAACAGTCTTCCCTGCCTTGAACCCAGTTTTTGATTTGTACACCTGGGGTATACAAGGGTTTTGATTTGGATATTTATATTACATCCGATAAAATTTTTACTCTATTTTATGTAGTACAACCGTTTTATATATTATATATATATTAAGTTTACATGAAGTTTAGATACCTAAAGGCTTACAATTTTCCAAATTGAAGTTTTTTACAAGTGTTGTAAAGTTTTTTAAAAGTGTTGTAGTTTTTCTATAACTATTTGTAGATGCTTAGAAATAAAACAAGATAACTGATAAATCTTCCTCCTCTCATTTGTATCTTTGTGGAAACGCTTACGCATAATCTGATCATTAAAATGCAATTCCAGTCCCTGCACTTGGCCCACGCTTCTGAGTTTGAACTTCAGGTACCGTATTACCAAGCAGAGATCAGGCCCACTGTGCCACTATAGGAGTCCTACTACTTCATTTATCTTTAAATATAAAATATTTTTAAATAACACATCAATTCTGACAGCTGAGCTAAAAGCAACAATTGAGACTCAAAGTGGCTAAAGAAAAGACCCCTAGACTACAAAAAAGTAATTCTACTTACGACCTAAGTCAGTTCTGGTACTCGTTAACCATGACAATAAGCTAATAACAGAATCAGATCTAAAATCAACATATAAGAAAAACAAAATTAGAGCACAAATCCAAATTTTGCGTATAATCCTAACTGAGCTAGCCGTCCTAGCCGAGTAGATTGGTGTGATGGGTTTAGGATCCTTTATCCGAGAAGGTGAGGGTTCGAATCCTAGTGTACCCAATTATTTGGTTTAGGACGGGGGTCAGTGCCGTGACTCTGTTAGCTCAGCCAGAGTCGACTCAGCTCTAAATGGGTACCTGGAGAAATCTGGGGAAGGTAAACAGGAAGGATATGCGAAAGCACAGGATGGTTGGCCCCCAACCCCCCATTGCACTTTCTGGCTGGAGGGCCTTGAGACGGAAATCAGCACCGCTGGTTCGGACCTTAAGGGTCTAGTTCCGCATCCTGTACCTTTTTTTGATCGCCTTAACAAGCAAATATAGAAAATGCAAGCAAACTCTAACGATGTTGATGATTGAGATAGTTCGCGGGTTCGAATCCCAGTGTACCCAATTATTTGGTTTAGGACGGGGGTCAGTGCCGTGACTCTGTTAGCTCAGCCAGAGTCGACTCAGCTCTAAATGGGTACCTGGATAAATCTGGGGAAGGTAAACAGGAAGGATATGCGAAAGCACAGGATGGTTCGCTCCCAACCTCCTAGCTGAAGGGCCAAGAAATTGAGATAAGCACTACCGGTAGGAAATGTAAAGTCCAATGCCGTATTCTTTACCTTTTTACCTTACAAAAGAATTTGGTACATAACGACTGACCTACTTTACCAATTTTGTTACGCGTTAGGTTACCTGCTAATGGAGTCCCTAATAATTAAAATATTCTGATTTAGCTATAGGTTAATACAAATTAATTTGATGAAATAGTTAAAAAAAATTAATCTGGTTAATAAATAAAATAATAATGTATAATAAAATAATGTATAAAATAATAAATAAATAATATAAATAAAATAATTTAATATAAAAGATAAATAATAATCTGATAAAAAAATTATTAATAATTTATTAACAGTAAAATAATTAGATTAATTAAAGTGATTCAGATATAATATCAGTAAATTATAATTTTCAGTTGAATTGCTCAAGTAACAAAATCACCAAAGAATTTCTAGATAGCGTCATCCATAGCATCAGGTAGGATAGGGGCACCTCCCTTGGAAACGTGGAACTTGTGACCTGAATGTTTTTTTTCAGCATCTGAAAATAAAACTTGGCTACTCAGGCAGCAAATTAATTAAACTGAGAATTGCTAAATGACGTCATTGGTGGTAATAGCTTGATTTTTGATTCTTTGTTGCTACCCATCGTCGACTGTTACAGTTATGCCCGAGCCGCACCATAGTCACATCTGTCGATAATAAAAGGCCAAGTTTTATGAATGACATGGAGTTATTCTTGATTTTGTCGTTATACGTGTATTTTAAGAGCGGAAAATTAAAATTTCAAGAAATTGGTTTGAAAAGCCCTAAAAAGTACCAACACTCTTTTGTTACCGACTATTCTCTTCTAATAAAACGTTTTCTTGTCTTTTGCGAATTCATATTACAAATAGAAAAACGTGTGTTTATGTGTGTATCGGATAACGACGCTTCTTGACTTCTAAGGTCCTTGCGTTGGCTCTGCAGTGTGCTGCTATAGCCGGACTCTTGTGTTCTGAATTACCAAGCTGAGATCATACCCACTGCGCCACCATTGGACAAATTACTGTTTTAAGTTTCCATCTTTTCAAGTTTCAAAAATCTATGCCCTAACTTTTAGCTCTGATTGGTCAATAAAAAATTATGGGTACTTTTGTCTTATAGACACCACAATCAATATCTTGTATCGCGAACATGAGACAATAACCGGTTTTCATGGTCTTTATACCAGACAATTTTAGCTTCAGCTCAGTCGGAAACTAAATTTTAGCCATATTTTAATTAAATGTTGTGCTGGTATTTTCGTTAGGTTAGGCAAGTTTAGGTTACATATTTAATATATTGCGGTCTGGGTGGCCCCCCTTCCAAAATTATGGCACTTGATATTTATTAAGTGACATATAGCGATCGCAACTTCTGTCGGTCGGCCTGTCTGTCCCGATTTTGCTAGTTTGGGCACTTCCAGATAAGTTAGGACGATGAAATATGGCGGGCGTATCAGGGACCAGAACTTATTAAATTAGAAATAGTCTTTTCCCCGATTCGACCACCTGGGGAGGGGAGTGGGGGGGACGGTTAATTCGGAAAAATAAGAAAAAATGAGGTATTTTTAACTTACGAACGGGTGATCAGATCTTAATGAAATTTGATATTTAGAAAGATATCGTGTCTCAGGGCTCTTATTTTAAACCCCGAACGGATCTGGTGACATTGGGGGGAGTTAGAGGGGGAAACCTGAAATCTTGGAAAACGCTCAGAGTGGAGAGATCGGGGTGAAACTTAGAGGGAAATAAGCACAAGTCTTAGATACGTGATTGACATAACTGGAACGGATCCGATCTCTTTGGGGGAGTTGAGGGGGGGGGGTTCATTTTGAAAAATTAGAAAAAATGAGGTATTTTTAACTAACAAACGAGTGATAGGATCTTAATGAAATTTGATATTTAGAGATCTAGTGTCATTGGGGGGGGAGTTGGGAGGGGGAACCGGAAATCTTGGGAAACGCTTAGAGTTGAGAGATCGGGATGAAACTTGGTGGGAAGAATTAGCACAAGTTCTAGATACGTGATTGAAAAAACCGGACTGGATCTGTTCTCTTCGGGGGAGTTGGGGGGACCTAATTCGGTAATTCAGAATAGGAAAAATGAAGTATTTTAACTTACGAACGGGTGATTGAATCCTAATGAAATTTGATATTTAGAAGGATTTCATGTCTCAAAGCTTTCATTTTAAATCTTGGAAAACGCTTAGAGTGGAGAGATCGTGATGGTACTTGGTGGGAAGAATAAATATGAGTCTTATATACTTGATTGACGTAACCAGACCGGATTGGCTCTCTTTGGGGGAGTTGGGGGGGAGGGGTAATTCGGAAAAATTAGAAAAAATGAGGTATTTTTAACTTACGAAGGGGTGATCAGATCTTAATGAAATTTGATATTTAGAATGACCATGTGTCTCAGAGCTCTTATTTTGAATCCTGACCGGATCCATTGACATTGGGGGGAGTTGGACGGGGAAACCAGAAATCTTGGAAAACGCTTAGAGTGTAGAAATTGGGATGAAACTTGGTGGGGAGAATAAGACATGTCCTAGATACGTTATTGACATGACCGGATCAGATCCGCTCTCTTTGGGGGAGTTGGGGGGAATTCGCTAGTTTGGGTACTTCCAGATAAGCTAGGAAGATGAAAGTTTGCAGGCGTATCAGGGACCAGGCTAGATTAAATTAGAATTAGTCGCTTCCCCGGTTCGATTATCGGGGGGGGGGGGGAGTGAGCGAACAAGATATTTCAGAGGAATTTTATTTGCCCGTAAAACAAATGACTCTTCTTGTTAAGCATGGGTCGTGGTCTAGGGGTATGATTCTCGCTTAGGATGCGAGAGGTCTCTGATACGAATCCTGGATCACCCCAATTTTTACATGAAGAAGATCCGAAACTAGATACCTGATCAATTTAGCGATCGCTGAAAGTTGGCAGGCATATCAGGGACCTGACCAGATTAAATTAGAAATTGTCGCTTCCCATATTTAACCATCTGGGGGGAGGAAGGACATTTAATTCGGAATAATTCGAAAAAACTAGATATGTTTAATTTACAAACAGGTTATCGGATCTTGATGAAATTTGATACATACAAGGACCTCATGTTTCAGAGCTCTTATTTTAAATCCCGACCAGATCCGGCGACATTTGGGGAAGTTGGAGGGGGAAACCGGAAATATTGGAAATCGCTTAGAGTGGAGAGATCGTAATGAGACTTAGTGGGAAGAAGCTCTTGGCTCTTGTTTTTTGTTGTAGTTTATATAATTTTGTTGATGAAGTATTATATTTTCATCATATTTTGTTTGATTTCATTAGCATTAAGCAAACATCACTTCTTGACAGAGCTAGAGCGTGGTGACACACAAGTAGAGACAAGTAGCAAATTATGCATGTAAGTTGAACCATATTCAAATCGAGAAATTATGAACGGGTTACATGATTAGCTCTGTAGTTGTATGTGATTTTAATTTGATCGACAAGTATGACTATACTGTGACCCAGGCATTAGTGACGTAATTTACATGAAAGAAGCCTAAGAAAAGATCTTAAGAATGAATTAAGCTTGGTTGAAAATTGGAAAGTGAAAAGGTAAAAAAAAAGTAAATATGGTGTTACTCAAGAATACTTACATTTTCAGCTTTGTCTTTGAATACTTGTCTTTGTCCCATCATGTGAGATTTAGTGCCAGCTATCATTAATATCATATCTTGGGGTGCACTCTGTGAAAATTAAAACATTTTTTATATTTGAGGTGCGGTCTTGTTTATCGTGGGATGCACTTTATGAAAATGATTAATATAATATATACTAGTCTGTTTCTCATCATGTGAGCTTTAGTGTCGGCTATTATTAATATCGTATTTGGGGTGCAGACTGTAAGATTTAGAATATTGTTCATATTTGAGGTCTATTCTTGCGCATCTTGGGATATAATCTATGGAAATGATAAATGTAATATACACTAGTCCATTTCTCATCCTATGAGCTTTATTGTCAGCTATCATATTGTATCTTAGGATGCTCTCTGTGAAAAGTAAAGGGCTGTTTATGATTGAAGTGCACTCTTGCATATGTTGGGATGCACTCTGTGGAAATATGCTACATACTAGTCTTTTTCTCATCATGTGAGCTAGTATTATATATCATTTACTCTGTAGAAAACTAAAGTGTTGTTTGTATTTGAGGTGCACTCTTGCATATCTTGAAATGTACTCTGTGGAAATGCTAAATATAATATATATTAGTCTCTTTATCATCCTTTGAGCTTTATTCTCACCTATCATCAGTTGCACAATATTGGGTTCCTCTCCAAAGCTGAGAATATATTTTTCTTCCTTTATTGAGAGATAGATAGATAGACAGACACTTTACACGCAAGCACATTAACGTCCGAAAGAAAGAATACAAAAAAATATCATGACTTGCCCCCATAGGGGCAACCTATAAAAAACTAACTCAGACCTATAGTAACTGGAAATTTAATAAACTTTTGAAAAAAAGAGCTGTCAAGTGAGGGAGAACCCCCATTTGTAGCTACTTCATGAATGTTGACCATAATTTCAAGTAATCTTCATGATAATACTTTTTGCAAAAAAGAATTTATGGGAATTTTGATAAATAGCCTGAAATCTAACAAAATTGATGCTGGATTGGAATGAAAACTGCGCCATTGGAATATCTAGTCGAAAACCTAATGTAGAAGAATTATAGTTCCCTCTTGAGTAACAAGTGAAATAACTTTTTCATATAAGAAGTGTTTAGTTCTCCTTTTTATTCTCCGTTTGAAAGATAATAATGATAGATGGTAATAAGCTTACCTAATCTGTGGATGTCAGGTGATTGATTTTCTTCAAACGATAATTTTGACAGGACCTGTGTCTGTCATCATCAGGCTCAAATTCAAATCTCTAGCCAGAAAATAAAATTATTCTATAGTAAAAAAAATTACCACAAATGAAGGCTGTATGGCCTGTAAAGGAGGTAAAATTCTTCTTGGCCCCTCTAAATTCATATTAAGTTATGTATTTTACTTTTTTCTTAATTGCAACTTTCAGTCTCCTGAGGTTTAAAAATTTATATAAAATGTAGATAAAGTAAAATATAGGAGATTAGAGGACAATCATGAAACTCTTGGGATTTCTTGGCGGAGCTAGATCGGAAGATCGCATACGGGTACTTACTTCACCCAATTCGCGCAAATTTGGATGGTATTTTTTTTTTTTTTTTTGGGGGGGGGTATATTTTCAAAATCTAGGGTTGAGATTTCAATAAGGTTTTTTTAAAGTCTAGAGGGGGGGAGGGGCGAAATAATATAGGGTTTTACCCGGTTACTTGTAAAAGAAAACCGTAACCGGAGATATGATCTCAGGCTACAATTTTAAGAGACAAAAATCTAAGTCTGTTGTATATTTATCCTGAGTGTGGTATTAAAACTATTTACTAATTTAGCATTAACTTAATTTTAAGAAAAAAATTGTCTTTGGCTTATTACTTACTATTGCTATTAATTAGTTTCATTACTTAGAATCATTAATAAATCAGTTTTATTTATTAACTATAGTTCAATACTTAATACTTGTTATTATAACTATTCACTAGTTTTAGGAAACAATTTTTATTTTTCTCATTTTCAAATTAAATTTCAAAAAGTGGTTGTTAATAATCATCATTGGTTAAACTGAGATAGCTCTTAGGGATACTTCTTATGTCGTTAGTTCTTAGAATAGAAAAAACGTTCTAAGGACTTGTTCTAAGTTCTTAGAACCAGTTCTCAGAACTGGGATAGTTATTAGGTCTTTCAGCGCTTTTCATTCAAAAGCATCTGAACCCATGTCAAAATAAAGAAATATTTTAAAACCCAATGTGTGCCTTGTAAAAAACAAAATGAATATACTTGATTGTAAGGAGAATCATGAAAATCCTGAAATTTCTCTAGAAACTGGGCCTGAAGGTTGCCTGTGCAAACTTGCTTATTACAAATTAACATTAAGAGGGACGGTCCAAGTTAGATGTCGGAGTCACTCTAGCACCGTCGAGAGGCGGTACTAAGATCTCCTACGATCTTAGTACCGATCTTAAGATCTAAGATCCTAAGATCTAAGAGGCTCTCCTAAGATCTGACAGTACAAGTTAGAAGAAAAATATATTTGGAGTGGAGTCGGTTTCGGCATTAGTTATGTTTTTGTTCATTTTTATTCAAAATGATCATTAATGTTTTCTTGGTTCTTCTGGAAGGATAGTGAATTTTACACACACTGGCATGGGGTCCTGATCCAGCGCTTCAGGCATATCCCTTATAGGTATTGCGCTATCGAGCATGGTACATAATGAAGTATGTTATAATTTTACTAGTTTGTACTCTTCGAAAGAAAATTATTGATCAATCAAGCTGACAGCTTCACTTGCGTAAGTAGTGTTATTAGTAAAGGCTATGGGTGTCGTTAAGATGTTAAAAGTAGAATAGCCAAGGGCCAGGGTGTTTTTCACAGTTGAAAAAGGTTTGGAAGAATTGGAAGATAAGTCTGCAAACCAAGATTAGGAAATTGGAAGCTATAGTGATGACATTGGTCAAATATGGTTCTGAAGCATGAGCGCTCCAAAAAACGGAGGAAGATTTGTTAGATATTTTCCTGAGAAATTGCCTACGGATTGTTTTTGGTAACCGACTTACTAGCCGTATCTCAGATACTTTGCTCTACGCAAAGCGTGGTTCAATCCCTCTTTATGGAGTTATAATGAGAGAAAGGTTGAGATGGCTAGGGCACGTTTTGCAGATGAAGGATGACGCACTGCCTAAGGTTGTCCTTTTCGGCCTACCGTCTAGGACTAAACGAAAAGCAGGTCGTCCTCGGTTGAGCTGGGAGGATGTCGTAAGAAAAGATTTAAAGGAAATGCTAACTTCCTGGGAGGGTGCAAAGAGGAAGGCTTTGAGTAGTTTGGAATTGAGGTAGAGCGTGCGTTGCCTTTCTGATCTCAGGCCGCCTAGTGTTGCAGTGACTTATTAGTAGTAGTAGTAGTATTAGCAGTAGCAGCACAAGAGAATTATTTGGAAATGCCCAAATCGCAGTTAGCCTTTATTTTTAAATTTAGCTGTGTTTTTGCTTTTAGCTGTCTTAATATTGTTTTCCCTCAGTGGTTAGGTCTGACCTTCTCTGGAATGTCTAAATTGTCATTTCAAATTTTATACATCAAAAGTAAAGCAATGAAAATAATCAAAATTAAATCCAAAAGGAAAAAGTTCATTTTTTCATGAAAACGTTTCGGAAAAATTGCATATGACCGAAAAGATTGTAACGCCTATTCCTGATTGGCTGGCTAATTTTAGGTGACCTATCAAGTACTGTTTAATATTCTTACATTATGTATCTTATCTTTAGCATTGCTCATGTAATACTTATTTTACGCTACGCCGTGTAACCTTTCACGCCAGTATAGTTTGAGACTATGTTACGCTCTGTAGTTTTACAGAGAAAAGTTTGTCTGTAACATTGTCACTGCCAAGTAGACTCCAACTCTGCATAAAATTTTACGTGGCTTATGTTGTTATGGAAAAGTCGCTTATGATTTAAGTGGAATAACAAAGTGGAAAAAATCTATGAAAACCTTTTTTTGTAAAAAACAGATCAAAAATTCGTTTATATTCATTTTTATTACGTTTTGACGAGTTGGACAAGCATTTTTAGGGGGGGGGGCAAATCCCCTATCCCCGCTGGATACGGTGTTGATCTCAACGGTTCAATTTTATTAAGCTTTTTAACATGTGTCATTAATTCTCCCTTGGTTCTTGTAACTGTTAGATTTTTTTTTGCTTTTTGGCATTTCAGTTCTAGTCTCGAATTGTTATGTCTGTCGTCTATTTCTTTCATGAAATAATTCTTGTTTGGGAATTTATCATATGGTGAACATATTATTTTAAACTCAACCTACTACATTTGACCGTTTTACCCGAGCTAAATTACATACAGATACAGATTAATGGGAACTGAAAGTTTTTTTTACATGGGAAGTGAAAATCCCCTGTACCCTTAGGCACTCCTATCACCTTTCGAATTTTTGCACATTTAGCATGTCTTTTACAAGGTTTTCAGCAGGTGAGGGAGTTCTTCTTGAAGGCTACTTAGGTGAGATCCCCCTTATGCAGATATACATACAGTAATGATTAGTCTTCAAAATGACATTGGGCAATGCAAGGCCATTCTAATAAAATATGTAAGGACAATTTGAAAAGTGGACTGTAGCTTTATATAGCTATTGGAGTATCTTAACCAGATCACAAAGTCCCAAAAGTGAATGAATGTTCCAAATTTATGTCTAAAAATGCTTCAAATGGTGTGTTATATTGAATGTCGAAGGGGAAAATTTTGTCTAAAGCTATTTGGATTTTGAAGAGTGTCAAATATATCGCTGTGAGTATTTATTCTGATGGGTACGGTGTTAAATGAGTTACCGTGAGATTAAATGGTATTTGTAATTTAATAGCGCTTAAATACCTGCTTTATTGATTTAAACCAACAGGTCAGATTGTCGAATGTCTTTTTGTCTGTTATATCATACATCACGACAGCAGCCCTAACTCCTTGGAAGTAGGACGGACTTATTTTAAACGTTCTTTCATCCACCACAGTATCGTAAATGTGGAGACATACTGGAGTGCCATCTACATCATATGTTTTTGGAGTGTAATCAACGGGACCTAAAATGAATCAAAATGAAAATTCAGCCTATTTTAATTTCGTTCAGTTTTAACCTGAAGTTTTAATGCCCAAGTTGTGTGTTGGTATTTTGGTTTTGTGTTGCTACTTTATGTCTCGTACAACTTTATAAATTTGAAGTAAAATTACAAGTAAGCTAAAAGCCTGAAAATATAAGCAAAATTAAAAAAAAAAATATTAAATTTTTTTTTGCTATAATCTAATGAGTTAAAATTGAACAAAAGCAATTGATATAAAGGCTCATCCATATTGAGATTTTATTAATACTGAGATGTAGTCAATGCTAATTCTATCCGATATTTCATAAAAATTTTATGATTGACTTAAAAATTCAATAAAGAATTCTGATTATCTCCAATTAGCGCCAGCTAAATCTCTGTATTATTAAAATTTCATTAGGCCTCAAGTGGTGCTGTTCCCCCTGTCTCTTCGGATTAGATCATGTGCAGAGAAAAAGGATACCCGCTAAACGACCATTATATATCTATTATTAATCAGTACTTTATTTATTAAATTTATAGCTGAAATTTTATGATTAAGTATGATAATCAGCAATTTTATCTTAGAATTTTTCAGTAAATTAGAGAATTTATATCATTTACATTATTCCAGATGGTAGAATTTGTCATAATGTGAATTCAAGCAGTATATAAATATATATATATATATATATATATATATATATATATGTATATATATATATATATATTTATATATATTATATATATATATATATATATATATATATATATATATATATATATATATATATATATATATATATATATATATATATATATATATATATATAAATAAGTTGTTTGTTTGTGTGTCTGTCTGTCGACTGAAGTCGTGTTTGTCCGCATATGACGTCTGAATTATTTTATCATATACCAATTCAAAAACGAATGTATTCAAACCGAAGTAGTTGAGTTGGTAAAGCGTTATGTTCCAGGTTCTAGGTCCGAGAGGTTCCAGGTTCGAACCTTGGCTTTAGCATTAATACAAAAGAAGAAAAAAAACTAAAAAAGGTAAAAACTACAAAAAAAACTTAAAAGAAAATACTAAAAAATAAAAAAACTAAAAAACTAAAAAAAAGGTATAAAACTAAAAACTAAAAAAGAAAAAAACTAAAAAAAAACTAAAAAAAGGTAAAAACTACAAAAAAAACTAAAAAGAAAAAAAAATAAAAACTAATAAAAAAACTAAAAAAAACTAAAAAAAAACTAAAAACTGAAAAAGAAAAAAAAGAAAAAGAAAAAAAAACTGAAAAATAAACGAGAAAAAGAAAACTAAAAGAAATAAAAATAAAAAAATAAAAAAGGTAAAAACTACAAAGAAAAAACTAAAAAGAAAATAAAACTAAAAAAGCTAAAAAAGGTAAAAACCAAAAAAAAAACTAGAAAGAAAAAATGGAAAAAACAAAAATTTATTTCATCATATACCAATTCAAAAACGAATGTATATATAGACCGGGACACCGGGATACAAATGACGACCGGGACACCGGGACACAAGGAATATAAATGACGACCGGGAGACTCAAAGAGAAATTACAGACTGGGACACCGGGACACAAATGACGACTGGGACACAGGGAATATAATTTTTATGGGGGCGCATAGGTGGGACACAGGGACACAACTACAATGACGCGTAACTAATATGGCGCGTAACGACTTACGCGCGCGGGGGGGATTGGAGGGCGCTAAGGGCCCCCACCAACTAGGTGTTGGGGTGGCGCTTCGCGCCACCCCAACAGCTAGTATATATATATATATATATATATATATATATATATATATATATATATATATATATATATATATATATATATATATATATTATATTTTATATATGTTGTAATATCAGGTATGATTCAAGTGAAGTTTTAAGAAAGAGAACTTAGTAATATTCCCCCCCCCCACCGCCTCACCTACACGGAGTGATACTTCGTGAAGCTACTCTCTCCCAATTCTACCGGGAGCCTTTTTTTCGCTCTTGCATTTTCTAAAATGAAAGTTTAAATAGAGGAACCGTTTTTGACAAAAATAAAATTCATCTTTATTTCTCAATTTGCTAATGACTTAGCATTATGGGGATAGCCGTGGTAACCATCACGTAGTGTTCCTGAAGGTGGTAGGCATAAAAAGGGGTCTATTACTGCTAACTTCAGTCGCTATGAAGCAACTATTCTTCTCGAAATCATGTATTAGTGGGGGGGGGGGAATCAATCCCCTAGAAATGTGAAGTGCCGACCGTAGAGTAAAACAAGATGCCTAGCGATCAACTATGTAAGCTATGCAAGGCTTTTTTTGCCGTGGAGTTAATGGAACTTTGTGGCCTGCTTCGCTCATTACATAAAAACTATAACCTTAGCTGTTGCTGTTCCTTAATTAGTCTCATTTGTTGTATAACAGATTGAAAACTGATACTTTTTCTTTTTTTCTATACGTCTTTAAAAAAGGCGAATCGAATCAAGAATATTTCCTGATTCCGTTATCAAAATATCAAAGGAAAAAGTAGAGCTTCCCTTCAATCTTTAATTGTAATTAAATAAGAAAAACTAGTTTTTTTAATCGAAAGTAAGGAGCAACATTAAAACTTAAAACGAACAGAAATTACTCCGTATATGAAAGGTACTTTTCCTCCTCAACGCCTCGGTCTTTACGCTAAAGTTTGACACTTTCTCTTAACTCTATTTTTAAAACAGTAAGTAACTTTATAAGCTATATAATCTGTGGATGTCAGGTGATTGATTTTCTTCAAACGATAATTTTGACAGGACCTGTGCCTGTCATCATCAGGTTTAAATTCAAATCTCTCGTCAGAAAATAAAATTATTCTATAATAAAAAAAATTACCACAAATGAAGGCTCTATGGCCTGTAAAGGAGGTAAAATTCTTCTTGGCCCCTTTAAATTCATGTTAAGTTATTTATTTTACCTTTTTCTTAATTGCAACTTTCAGTTGCCTGAGGTTTGGACTTGGACCGTTCCCCCTTAATGTTAATTTGTAATAACCAAGTTTGCACAGGCAACCTTCAGGCCCAGTTTCCACAGAAATTTCATGATTTTCATGATTCTCCTTACAGTTCAAATATATTATAACTATATAAAGGAATTTTATTTTTCAGAACTAAAACCGAAGAAATGGTAAAATGTTGTTTTGTCAAAATTCCAATGTCGAACCTGTCAAGTAGGCAAGTTTCTAAGACTTGGAAATCAGAAGAGGGTTAACATAGAAGTTTTGCAATACCTTCTCCGAGTATGTTTTTGGCCCTGAATACATTGCTGAGAATTTCATTTTCCTAACCTAACCCTTTTCCAAGATAGCATAAAGTAGCTAAACTAGAATTTTATCGTTTTCAATTTGTTTTCACTTTTTTTCATAATAATATTTTACCATTTAAACTAATTAAAATAATAATTACCATTCCCACTAGCCAGTTTTTTAGAAACACATTTTAAAACTTTTGGTTGCTATGGGCTGTTTTGAGTCAGAGCTTTGTTAATAGCTCAAAATGTATTTTCCCCAAGAGTGATTATTGAATTATATAAGACCATAAAAAGGCATAAAATGATGCATTCACTTTCTTCCTAGATTATGTGAAAAACTGTATATTACCGTAATACCTTCAAAAATATTGAAAATTAGAAACATATTAAATTACCGTTTGTTTTGTCGGCTTTTATTTTCCAGAGTATTTCATTTTTGCCAACAGAAGATTCTCCAATCACAATAACCTTATGACTCGACATTCTGATTATCACTTTATTTCCTTTCTTGTATTTACTTAGATATAGGCTACTCAAGATTTTTCTTATCAAAAAGTAACTTCCGCTATTGCGGTGCAGTATCTGTATCTTTTTCCGTTATGATCACGCTTTTTGAATTCCCCATAAATTGAATAATACAATGACCTAAAACATGACTTTTATATTTGTATTTGTTTGGCATAATAGGTATTGATGTGTCCCATCTAATTTTCTATCTCTGTTTTATTTTTCTGTTTTTTTTTTCTTTTTTTGATGACCGAAAAAAAAGAAAAGGCAACAAAGAAAAGACAGCTTAAAATCCACCTGACTGGCCATCGTATGTGAAATTTAATCAGTGAAAGGAATGAAAAGCTTTTGAATCACAATATTTGTTACGAGTAAACTGTACGTTTCTCTATGACTTGATTAAGCAAAATAATTTAGATTAAATTTAATAAGCTCAGACTATGAAAAAAAGCTGTGCAAGGCAATCTTCATTTTCCCCTTCATTATAAACGTTATAAAAAGGTCAGAACGTTATAAAAAGGTCACTTAGATTCAATCCTGATAAAGCCCATCTACGCGGGCATTTACTTCCTATAATTAAATAACTTTTTTGTGTGTTCCTTTCAGACATGATCCTCCGATGTATGAAATAACCTGTCTTTTATCGCTTTAGCTAGTCTCTATGCATTACACTCTATCTTTTACAAAACATAGTTACTCCCGCCGTTTACCCCTGCCCCGTTCTCCTGTCAGTCCAGGGGATTTGTTGTTTATGTGTCAATCCTAAAACTCTGTTGCCCGTCTTAGGCAGGTGAGCTTGTTGGGCCTAGGTCGTTTGTTTGCCTCTGAGTCAAGGCCATTTCAGTCCCCCATTTTGCGTACAGGTCAAGTGAATATTGTCCGTCATTGGATAATTCAAAAATTTCGGATATCCCCATTGCAATCCAAGTGGGCTTTCCTACTAAGACCAAGCCCATTTGGATTACGCTTACTCCACTTCTATCTTCCTTACTTCTCCCCTAGGATGGATGATAGATTATCTATCAGCAGGTGAAATGACATCATTTTTTACAATCCTGAGGGCTATGTCAGCTTTGTTTTTCACTGAGACTATCTGTCAGTAGTATCCCATCCATGGATTCTGTGACGCACGTAGGGGGTGTACAATTGGAGCTACTAGCCCATCAGGACGTTACACACCTGGGTCTTGTTTGGACACCTCTAACGATATAATACACCTACATGATAGGATTTGCTTATTATATAATAGGGTTTGATTACTTTTGACTGCTATTTAATAGGGTTTGGTTGTTACCTAATAAAGGGTGTTAAAAAACCTACTAGACCCCGTCAAATCAGGGTTTCCTTGATTGTTGTGTCATAGTTTCTTTGAGTGCTTAAAAAACCTACGAGACCCCGTCAAATCAGGATTTCTTTGGATGTTACACCATAGGGTTTGATTGTTTTCGTAATAGAGAGTGTTTTTCTCAAAAACCTACTTGGAGCAGGAAAACACTTTCAGGGGCACGCCAAATCAGGATTTTCCTGATTGTTGCACAGTAGGGTTTGTTAGAGTCCGTTAATCAATTAGGAAAGTCCCGCTTGTAAAAAATTATCATGGTCCGATACTTACAGGTGGGGGTGATCTAATCGGGCGAGATGTGCTAGATTTGCTTCAATATTGACAAAGAGTTCAGTGTGTCAACATCGAGGATATTAGTAATGGATGCTTTTACTCAATTGGATATTCAATGTGCTAGCAATGATGAAATGAAGCCTAGAGTGTCTAATACTGGAGTAGAAATTACAATCGGTTGCCGGCTAACCCTAGAATGGGACGGTGTTTTTGAGCGATATGTAATATCATTCAGCAAATTTAAGTGGGAGGAACAGTTCTACTTTGCGGCAAAAGTAAATATTATACATATACGAAGATTACAAGACGGCTTAAATGCATTAGTGTCATTTATTGGAGGCAAAAATCTGAATCAGATTGTTACTAGCGAGAAAGAATCATTCTTCGGTTGTAATCGGTAGTGAGAGTGTCAGGATTAAAAATGACCTGATTTGAGAACCAAAAAACCATTCGGAATCTAGTGACTTTGAAAAACGCTTGATTCTAGATGATGAGTTTCTAGAGATGTCTTTTTAAAGGAAAATATTTTCTTAAAGAATGCTTAACAATGTAATGAGAAATAGGGATCTCCATCTTTGGATTATCGTATGAATTTTTTACGTCTTAACTCAGATTCATTTACTCAATTTGTTGAGATATTAATTGAAACGAAACAAAATGATATTAGGATTTTTCTTTTAACCCTTGCCCAGGCTGCTATTTTGCAAGGCAACAACAAATAAGTCAAAAATCTTGTCTAAACAAGTTTTTTGACTTCACTCGATTACTCCTCCTCCTAGAAGACATCCCTTTTATTGATCGTGAGTCAGTTTCTTCTTAGCAGTGAGACTATCAACGTTTAAAATGTTGAACACGTGGTCCATTGAGTCTGTGTGCATTGAGCAGCTCGTCATCCTATGACAATTTTACTATTCTTGATGACTGTAATGAAAAATTTAGATTATGCAATCCATTTAAATTGCATAGAGAATACGCAGTGCAAATTAAAGACTAATTTCTGTCTTGAAGATGTTTGTTATTCCCACACTAGAATTTTCAATGTTTCAATTTGAAACACTTGAATTTTATAATGTTAATCAAAATAACATTATTGACTTTACGGAGAGACATTATAAAAATTAAGTTACATTATATTATAGAAAATGTCATCCTGACTTTTCATGCCAAGATGAATACCAGTTTAATCCTGGCGTCCTACCACCGCTTATAATTAACGATGGTTACCTATACGTGGAAGAAGAAATCTAAAGCACACATAGTTTTGAACATACAAGCTTTATCAGTAAAAAATTCATAAACATTTCTAAAGCCTTTCACTCGCAAGGCACTGAAATTTATATTATACAAATAGGAACGAGTATTTTCAACTAGAAAATAGTTCAATCGAGGATTATAACCATCAATACTAAGAAATTCACTTTAAGTATATCCACAAGAACAAAAAAATAAAATATAATAGTGCATGAAAACCATAGCTAATGGTGTATAAATCTTGTACTTGCTTCCGATTGTGAATAATAAATTTTGCACTTTGCTAAAGAAAAATTTTTATGTGATGCGTGTAGAATTTTTACGGCAGGTCTAGAGGATCGAAAAATTCAGTTTTCTTCACTGTTTGAAAGATTCACTACTAATAAACCGTCTTTACAGCTGCTGGGCTACTGTTAACAGAGATAAGAATATTGTTAACACTTCGAATATGGCCGAGGAATTCCAAGGGTATGCAGTAGGACTTGTATTTCGATATGTAGGGATCCAATTTGAATACATTGATTATTTGATTTGTGTTCATGGCCCCAAGTGTAATAGTGATCTGCCATCAGAGGTAATTTCCGAATAGGTTTCAAATTGCTTTTGCGAAATTAATGCTACACTCTCCTCCAATGGTTCGACAAAGCTGCACTCTAAACGTGCTGCACCTGTTTAGGCAATAGTCATATCTTGAGTACCGGACAAATCCAAAACAATGATCCAATGAGTTTTTGCAAACCTTTCCTTATATACAAGAGATGAAAGCCCAAACGTTTCAAATTTATGTTGAGAATTCGTCCATGATCCAACGGCACTAGCATTTTTTACAAAAGTCAAAGGAAGTTTTGAAGGAATTTCTCCATGATTTAATGATGAATCGGTGTAAGTACGTTTACCCGTAGCAGTATGTCGTTGATTCGTGATTTTGTGCTGAACGAGCAGATTGATATTATTTACACTAGATCTTATTTCTCAATCGCCAAAGAAACAGAACTTATAACCTGTTGTTTTCGTACATGAAGTATTGCCGAGTTGAGGGTGACTGTCACATCAGGTGCAGTGCCAAGTACTAGTCGCAAAATAATTTTAGACAGAACAAAATGTAGCTTTATATCAATCTTAACCTCGGTAGGTTAAAGTAGGTAACCATTGATGTATTTGAAATATTTTACGACTTATTTTCCCAAACAAATTTAAATCGTTATTTGTCAAATCTCTAATTATATTGGCCGTGTCAGTGTCCATTTTCTATTCATATCCAATAGCCATACCTCTCAATTTCTTATAGGAAACTGGGGACATCAACAGGAATTGCTGGTAACTTTCATAATATGAAAGATTATTGCTTGGGTCACCAATGTTCCATTTATAGAAGACAGTGATTTGTCTAAACAAATTGTGTAGTAGACAATTTTCATAGTATGACACCTCGGCTGAAGTAGGTTTTTTATTGTTAGATTTTTTGACAACGACATACAAATCTAGAAATGTGGAAGTGAAATCCTTAAAATAATCTTCACTTGAATAACTTTGAAAATGAACGTTTTCTGGGAGTGATTGTTGTGGATAAAATTGTTCATAGTGACCATATTTTACACTCACACCAAAATTTTTCGCATTGAAAACAGATGAGCTCACGGAAGCCTGAGATTTTCTTATGTAGTAAATATGCCATTTCTGGGAAAAGAAATCCTTTTACAATCTAACAATTTTTACTGTTAGTTTCCTTTTCTTCTTTGATAAGAGCCATTTCTTACGGTCCTGACCTGAATTGAGACGGATGAGTGATGTGGTGTTTTTTGCCCCTTTAAAGCCCTTTCTACCTTGTCGTGATTTCTATCGCTTGCCAAAGGATCACACGCCGGTCCTGAGATTCACTTTTTTAAAACCCTTCCAGAGCCCTTATCTTGTTGTGTAGAGGACGCAAAATATGTGACAACCGGTGTAATATATTTTTTAGCAGGGGGTAGAGCAGAGAGAAGCACTTTAGCAGACCGATTGCCGAGACCGTAGCCCGACATGGAAGAATCACCCCTTTAGTTGTCTATTTCGTGACCCAATTGTCGTGGTCCAAGAGTAGCAACATAGCAATCAATATCAAGACAAACAAAAGTGTTTTTTTTCTGATAACCATCTCAATGAATGTGTCAAAAATTGGGCCAAACTTCTTTTTATAGTTAAGAAGCCAGGGAGGAAGTCCGCAAAAATAACGCGTTCCATACCACTGATGCCTCCGGCACTTTTACCCTCGATTATCTTCCGTTTTAAACCAGGAACATTACTTAGATTATTGTCTAGATGAATCGTTTCATTGTCAATGGGAGAGAAAATATAAATTCTCCTCTGTTACATTGAGTAGTTGAACGTGAAGGTACCATTTTTACGAGTAGAGATTTTTCTATGGATAGCACGACAAAAAATCAGTCTTACTACCATATTCTTATATTTTAAGTTGAGGTGTGGGTATATATCTGAATCAACTTATTTTATCCATTCCTCTTCCTCTCCATAGGCTGGTTAATCGTTTGGTCTAGCTTTTATATCATTTTTAAGATCCTAGGAATCTAAAAAATGGATTTTATTCAAGTACGTATTACCATTGTCCATTTGAATTATAAGAGCAGCAACTTTTAAGATGATTTAGGTATGATTTCTTATGAAAAACACCCATCTATCCATCCGTCATTTACAATATCACCTTTCCGCAACCGTACCAATGCTGATAATATGAATTTCAAATCATAGTTTGAATTTTGCATGTAAATCGGTAGAAAGTATTGCTGTTTAACAATTAGATTACAAGATTTATGTGCCAGCCCTTGAAAGTTACTCATCCTCGATTAAATTGGATTACTTAAATGGTCATGGTCGTGGACTGACATTTCCCCACTACTCTCAATAAATTTTTCCTGACACATCAAATACAAGTCTTTATTTTTCATTGCCATCTCGCCTTCTGGTGATAGAGTCATTGGAATATTGACGTTGCATAGCCATGAAATGGGCTTATTCTCTGTTTTAATAAGTGCAACCATAGCCTCACAATCTTCCCAACCCAATTTCTAAAAAGCTCTACCATTTGCATGGTATTACTCGAGTCTCTTTGAGTTTTCCCGTAAGAGACTGCAATGGCTTCCTTTTTTTAAACACAATTCAAGTTTGATGGATTACACACATCTACGAGTTTGGCTTCGATATCTAGTTCCAGCTTGTCCGTCTGAAAGAGTGAATTTTGAAAATTCTTAAAGCGCAAGATGGCATTGTCGCCCCATCTCCACAGATTTTTTAATTCATGACGCTTACAGTGCCTCAAGTGATGTTTTAAATTTTAACTCTTACCAAATTTTGAAAGAAGCATTGAACAATAGTATCAAGTTCCCCTTCAATGTTTTTATCCTCGCTTAAAACCTCGTTTAAAAAATAGGAAAGAAATGTCCAATATAATTCAGTTCATTGGCGGGCTCTTAGAGAATCCATACCCGATATTTCACTTATTCAGTGGACGGAGCCCTTGCCGAAAATAAAATTCCCTTTTTATCTTTAAGTTCCTCCTCTTTATATTCTGTATCGTACTGTAACACTGTAACTCAAACGTTTACATATTCATTTGCTCTTCCAAAAATATCTTTCCTATAAGTATCACTTGATATTGCCCCTTTAAACAGTTAAAATCTACTTTTTGGACTCTACCCCCTCCCCACCCCCATTAACCACCAAATTGTCCAAACGCATCTTAGTTGTATCCATTGCCTTGGTTTATGTCCTACAACGAGAACTGAATATTTAAAGGATTCTACGCCCGTATCAAAAGAGAAGCGTTGTACACCTTGACAACCCCTTAAATAGGCATTATATTTTAAATAGGCATTATAACCCCCTTCTCCCTCCCATCTCTTTAAAAAATTTGTTTCAACTTTTTGTCATTTAAATATAAAAATTATATAAATAAAACGGTCAACCCACTTTTATTTTCATTGCGATTATCCACCCTATTAAAAAAAACCACCAACCCAATCTGAAAAAAACACCCTCAAAATTGTGTGAATCCGGGCGAAGTCTCTGCATTTGTGTTTGCAGGTAATGCGAGTACACCTCGTCTGACTTTTCATTTAAGAAATTCTTTTGACTGATGTAAGCTTTCACACTTTCTCGCCCTCCCGTTTCCCGAATCTATCGTTCGAGAAGTGTCTGAATCTTGGTAGCATAGGAGTGTGCTATGTCTGCTGGATATGTATAGATAATATCACTTGTAAGAGTATTCAAGAGGTCTCCAAACTCAGCTCTAAAAACATAAGCATGTTGCAAAGCGGTATAAGGCAGTATAGGGGGTGAGCCGGTACCACTTTGTTCTGGCTCTCCCATGTCACTGTCACCGTGGTGGACAGGTGCTTGATCTTCCAGCACCCTCTCGACGTTGTTAGATGGCACTTGATTTAGTAGATGGTCTAAGAATTCCGTATCGAGGTCAAGATTCCTCACTACAGAGTCTGGATCAAACTTAGGGGATAGTATACTAATAGGGCTCACCCCCGCACTGACACCCCCTTCACGTTTATTTTCCTGTGGTGGAATATATAAGTAGTCTTGGAATTTTTTATGCAGTGTAGGTATACGAACCAAGAAAAACAATAAGAGCCTATTAGCTCATTACAACACTTGATTTCATCCTTAAAAAGAATTTATATTAGGCCAAGAGCAAACAGAATATTAGTCTGAAAATGTTTGAGCGGGACGCTTGCTTATACCTTAGAGTTAGCGTTCATAGCTAGAAGTACCTCGCTACTAACTAATGCTTTAATGGCCAGAATTTAATCCATTAAAGGACCCTCAAAGCGACAATTCGGATATAGTGAGACCACTCTACCAACTACAGGCTCAATAATCAGAAAGTATATCGCACAAAGACCCCCAAAATGCTCTTTCGGGTCCATAGACCCCACTCTACCAGTTAAGAATTTAATATCAGAAGTACGGGTAGAGTTCTTCCTCTATAGGTCTCGGGTATTGTAGTGTCTTAAAGTGTTCTAAACAATTGAAATCTTCATTTTCAGGCACCTGAAAAAAGAATAAATATTCTTACTCTCTTGAAATATTTATGGTTTTATGCTGTGAAGAACATGTCATTAATCTAAGGTGCAGTGTTTCCTCATGTTCCTCTCAGAGGCAAAAGTAAAACGCTAAGTTTTTGACATTGGAAGCAGGAAGATCCTAGTTATTCCCTCCTTATTAACCGCAAAAGAATGTCTAATTTTTTTACTACTTCTCTCTTAAGAGCAAGGGTTCTTTCCTCAAAACTATCTAAAAGATGTCTCTTGTAAACTAAAAGGAATGCATTACTTTTCAAAGATGGGTGATATCATCAATGTTCTATGCCTGTGCAGTTTATCTCGCATAAAAGTTTAATTTTTAGCACTAAATCATCGGAAAAAAGTCCCTCGAAGCCTCTATTAACCAAAAACAATGGATTGTTTTTACGGTAGTGCAATACCATTGAACCCCCCTGTCAGATATGGCGGAAAGACTCCCTACATCCTACTTATTTCACCCCTTGTTAGTTTGAACATAAGCTTTAAAAAAATCAGTAATTTTATTTACATTAAGATCCATCTTGTATGGGGTATAAAGCCCCACATCATGGGTTTACAGGGGGAGCGCAAGTACAGATGGGCTGACAGCTTCTCTGTCATGAGGCACAGGTTTTGAAGCTCCAGGGGCTTTAGCATCTTGTTTGCGGAGCACAGAAAGGCTGACATTCTAGCCTTAGACGATTACTGTTGGTCTTGAAGGGCCCGACGTTCTTGAGAGGCCGCGTTCTCATCGCTTTGCGTGGTTGTACCAGCTTCCATCCTTGCCCTCTTTTTGGTGGAAAGAGGGTCAGCTCCTCCTGGCTTAGGGTTGCCTCCAATAGAAAAATAGATTTTTAGTTTCTTTTTAACGAAATATGCATCTTAGTTGATCATTTATGGAAAATAGTTTTTATAAAAAGGACTATATGGTTAAAAATCATCTTAGCCTTCAGAAATGACCTGTTTGCTCCCCCTCCCACTTTAATATGATCCCAAAAATTCCGTAATAATACGGAACTATTGGGAGGGGAGAGTAAATAATGCGCAAGCCCTATGATCTAAAAGGAATTTAAACTTTAATATGGTTTAAAGGTCACTTTTGAAGGGGGTATTTAAAAGAAAAATTTGAATTTGCGAATATCATAGACTCCAAATATTGTCTTTTTCGTTTTTTATTCTCTCTGTAATAAATGATAGTAAATGAAACCAGTCTATTTTGTATTTGAATTTTAAAATTTTTACACAACGCCTTTTTAATGTAATAAATGAAACTTTATGAAAAAAGAATAAATTCAAATCAGATAGATCACACCCTTTGCCCTCATGCCCCAGGTATCTGCTTATTTCCTTCCTTCTTTGTTTTTGTAAGAAACATATCGCCAAACTACTCTCAAACTTAAATTGCCACTTTATAGGAAAATATTTAAGCTTAGAAGTAGGTTTCATAGTCTGCGATGATAAAAGAAACTTTCAAATAAAAGTGAAGAGAAAGTTTTAAAATTTGGCATTGTTCTGCTGCCTGAGAATTTTAGTGAGGGCAAAGTGTCTCAATCCACAATTATTTCTTAAAAGAGCGATAAATTAAGCCTGGCAAATGCGTCAAAATAGCTCCTAAGGAAAAGTCTGTAGTCCCATCTCTGAAAGGTGCATTTTCCTAAACTAACTCCTATTCAAATGAGCAAAAATTAGCTAAAGTAGAATTTTTTGGAGGATTTAAGCAATTTCTTTATGAGAAATATGTATAATAATAGACTATGCTTGAGGAAAAAAGCTACAGAATCAGTAAACTTTTATTCTGTTGCCTAGGCTTACATCTTACTCTATTAAGGGGGAGGGGATTCCTCAAATGGCTCGATATTACTGTCAAAAAAGAGGCTTGTTTGCTATTTCTAATTACTATAATGAAAAAATACTATCCGTGCCCTTATTTAATGCCTAAGTAAAATACATTTATTTAACCGTTTTGCGCTAGAATTCAATGTGTTTATGCGGATATTCTCCAGACCAGAGCAGGTGTTAAAAGTGAGTCTTTTCTTCCAATTAATTAATGGTATGTATGGTACCTATCCTAGGGTAATTGAGGCCTAAGCTGAAATGTACCCTACGCACGAGAAATAATAATTAGCTTGGCTTAAACACATCTGGCACCTTATATAATTTTAGCCCCCTGATGGAATATTCTTGAAGGTGATTTAATAGGAGTCATGGCTCTTACAGTAAAGAACATTTTGACCTGATAAAAATAAAATAAATTTATCACTGAGAATCGTGCAATAGCAGGAGGAAGGGGGCTTTAGTTGCTTTACTAATATAAAGGATAATAGTAGGTTAAATTTTTAGTAGGTATATAGAAAAAGGGTTATCTGTTGGTATCTTTGAGACATATCCATTTTTTAAACTTGAGTTTTGTCACTTTGAGAATCTAATACAAGACTAATACAACACTCAAAGAAACTAAGACGTTACAATCACGAAAATCCTGATTTGGTGGAACCCTGAAGGTTTTTTGCCGTGTAACCTTTGGTTTTTAAGTAATAGAAACATAATTCGTTTAGAAAACACTCTTTCTGATGTAACAACCAAACCCCATTTCTTAACAACCTGAAGTAAAGATTCTGTATTACGTAACATGCACTGCATCTATTAGAAAACAGTCCATATTACTGCATGTGCGCCTGCTTTTTATCCTGAGGGAATCGCCGTTAAACCTTCTTCCTAATCTTAAATCGTTCAATTAAGAAAAGAGTAGTGGCTATGGGCCTTCTCAAAACCATGGAGAGGATACTGCATCTGTCTTGACTGTTCTCCAACTAGCGACGACTCTTAAGTCTTTCATTACTTCCGCCAAGTTGATATTCACTCAAAAATTAACGGTAGCGTATTCCAGGTGCAGAAAAAAGTTAATGACATTAAATAAAAATGAGGCTTTTTCGTTCAATGTGAGAGCGAATCAACAGCTGGAAGGATCAAAAGTTATTTGTATTAATTTTTGTAAATAGTTAATTTTTGTAATTTTTGTATAATTTTGTAATTTTTGCATTGACTCTGTACAATCATCATCAAATTAGCAAAAATTTTGGCAAATGATTGAATTTATCAGAATTAATGAGTATTAAAGCATTATTCACTCATCACTCATCAAAAATATTCATATTTTAATGATCATTGTAGTGTGTATTAACGAATTAGTTAATAAATCATTCCAGTTTTGCTGTTAATTTGCACTAAATTTGAAGTTAATGCGTATTATATTATAATTTACACCAGGAATAAACTCATAATAATTGACCATGTTCTAGTTCTTCTTCTTTGAAATAGAGGAGGGATTCTGTAGTTGCTATTCCAATATAATCATAGTAGGTTATATTTGGGCATTCGTACCTTGTTTTTTATGGGGGGGTATATTTTTGGTGGGGTGGGGACATTTAGTTCCAACAATGATATAGTGATGGGTAAGGCCAACACTCGTAATAATTGGCCATGTTTTAGTTCTTCTTCTTTGAAACAGAGGCTTTCGGGTTCTAGCCCATTTAGGTTTCTTTTCCCCACAAAGGGCAGGGATGTATTCCGCCAAATCATTTGAATGCATCAGATTTTAATGGTGCTTTTTTTTTTTTTTTACAAGCTTTCGTCTTCAGTCTTCATTAAGGATATGGAATTAGATTTTGGGGGTTTATCCTTTGCAATGATTTACCCTTATACTAGGGGTGTTTTTAAAGTAAGGTCTGTTTTAACATAAGTACACAACGAAAGACTATTTAAAAAAAGTAAAAATATTTTTTGAAACTACGTGCTTCACTCTACTTAACGGCATAGTTGCCAAGTTTGCTCAAACACTTATTATACCTTTCAACTTATTTTAAAGTGACCTCTTCATAAAAACTTGCCGCCTGTTCCGATGACCAAGAAATTCACTGTTGTTTTTGTCGTCATCACCATTATAACGGTTACCGCTGAGACTGTTTTCTGAGGTGCAGAAACGGATGGTAAACTCGGCGCAAGATCAGGACTGTAGGGTGAGTGGTCTAAAACTTCCCAGCCAAAACTGTCCAACAAATTGTGGGGCTGACCTGCAGTGTAAGGTCTTGCATTGTCATGAAGGACAATTCCCTTTGTCAGCATGCCAAGTTTATTTTAATCGCTCTGCAGAACTTTTTGAGGGTTTGACAGTAAGCTTCTGTATTGACAGTGGTTCCTCGTTGCATTAAGTTGATAAGCAAAACACCATGCCTATACCAAAACACCTACGCCATGATTTTTACCTATGCCCGCCGCTTAAAGTATGGATATATTGACAATATCTGCCAATATATTGGCAAATTTGGCTATATATAGGCAAATTGGACTATATATAAACAATTTGCCTTCGTCAGTTATAATCGACAATTAACCTTGCACTTGATGCCCATTTAATTGGACAATCTGTCTTGGCATTTTCTACCATTGGCCATGACTTGACTTCTCCCACAACTATTCTCTTTTCAATTCAAAAAACAACGGACTCGTTATATATATATATATATATATATATATATATATATATATATATATATATATATATATATATATTATATATATATTATATATATATATATAGTTATATATATATATATATATATATATATATATATATATATATATATATATATATATATATATATATATATATATATATATATATATATATATATATATATATATATATATATATATATATATTATATATATACATATATATATATATATATATATATATATATATATATATATATATATATATATATATATATATATATATATATATATATATATATATATATATATATATATATATATATATATATATATATATATATATATATATATATATATATATATTGAATAGAACTTGAATAGAGAGAGTCTGTTTGGCCTTCAATTTGACGCAGGACTGTGCGTGTTTCCATTCCATCTTCTGTTGCCTCGATTTGGAAGTGATATGGGAAACCCATGTTTCGTCTCCAGTTAAACAGCCACCTCAGCGTCAACCGTTACAATGATGACAACGACGTAAAAACCACACTGAACTCTTTGTTATTGGAGCCGGTGGCAAGTTTAAGGAGTTTACTTTAAAATTTGTTCAGAGATATGATAAGCGTTTGAAAATCTTGGCAACTATGCCAAAAAATAGAGTAAAGTATGTACTTTCTGAAAATAAATTTACTTTTTTAAAATAATCTTTCGTTGTGTACTTATGTTCAAACGGATCTTACGTAAACGAAACATCCTCTGTATTTAATGGTAAGGATTGTATTGGCTGCTAATTCTGTCATTGCCATGTGTTTTTGTTTAGTAAACAGTAAGATTGGGGGAAACTCAAAAGGGCCTAATAAATCTTTATATGGATTAGCTTGTCCATGTCTGGATGCATGAGCTCGTATCTTCTGTCTTTGGAGGAGAAAAACAATATTTTGGTCTATTATTGATTACGGATAATAAAATATCGTTTTCGATCAAACAGAACTTAGAAACAATAGAGAAGTATTTTCAAGACAGTGGAATTCAATTCAGTGAATATCTCAGCCCTATGTCTTGAGAAAATGTCCCTATTGTTTCTAAATTGTGTTTGTGTGATATGGAAAGGCATTTTGGTCTTCGTCGCTATTTATATGGAATTATGCTTTTTTATGCTAATATGTTTTGCAGAACAAGCTTAAAATTTAGGATTTTTTGTGTGTGTTTAGAATTAGTATAAAAGTAGATCAAGGAGATACGTATATTAAAATTAAGATAAAGTGTTTTAAATTTTCAGTTTCTATTGTCAAGGGCGGCTGTTGACGTACAGCTCATTACTACAAATTGTTTGATCCAGGGTATTCTCAAGTCTGATTGAGAGGGGAAATCTATTCTTGTTTTAAGATTAGGTTTTGTATAATCCTATTTTTGAAAATGAACATATGTCTTAAAGTTGCCTTGAAATATATATCTTTAGGTTGGAGGAGGGTGAAAGGTTTCGAAGCGTAGGAAAGGACTTTCACCGAAATAGTTTTCGTATTGTTAAAGGTGGGACGCATCGTATAAATTATGCATCTCTATTCCATTTCAATATTATAAGATCTCTTTTATATCACTTAAAAAGGCCAATAGAACTTTCAGTCTCCAATACTCTCTCGATAATCTACAACAACTCGTACTTACGAATTCTTGGCCAACTTCTTAAGAAAAGGAATTTTATGTTTCCTAAATAAGAGCTTGAAACTTCCGGGATTGGGTTCTTGCATTTTTATTGTAATTTTCATTTTATTGGCTCTTAAAACTTATATTTGTAAGTCTCTTGGTCAAAAGGATGATCCCAATTGACCAAAAAAAAAAAAAAAACGCAAGTATATCTAGATTGTGTATTTGGTTTATTTGGTTTTAACATTATGGATTGTTTTCTTTCTGTTTTAGTTCGCCAATTGCTGTCAAAGAAACACGTCCCATCTGTAATTGTTTACTTCACCTAGCCTACAGTAGACCTCGTCTTGGACTTCTCAATGACAAAACCAGACAAAATAAGTACATAAATGCTCTAAAGCGCTATTTATTTCCCGGGGCAACAGTGTTGAGCCTTGGGGATGGTAGCTGGCTCTCGCTCATTGCAGCCAAACTTGGAGCAACTGTTATAGCAATTGAAACAAATCCAATGTGCCGAAGAGTCATTGAAAGTTATTCTGAGAGTAATGGACTTCAAAATAATCTTACCATCTTATCAGGGTCAATTGACAAGTTTTCGGAAAGAAGCTTTGATAAAAAGGTGATTTTTCTCTCTTTCTTTTAAGGATTGATAACAGTTTTTAAGGACTACGACCATTACTCTTTTTAATATAAAATTTAAAAGACTAGCGTTGATGACAGTTTACAAGGATTGACATGAATGGCGAAGATTGACGACAATTGCTCTTTTTTTTACCTGTTTACCAAATAAAAAGAGATCTTAAAAAGTCTTAAGAACCTTTGCATGCAATATCTTTAAGTGCAATCATGTGTTTGAATATGAAAAAAAAATGAAAAATTTGGATGTAACTGATCTATTATTTGAGGCTAATTTCACGATTATATACCCCTACCAGATAATCCTGTCGTATTAGTTCTTGTCTGGAGTTTGTACAAAAGTGGATGAAGCTTAATAAGTTAAATTTGAATTATAGTAAATCTTACTATTTATTGTATGGTAGGAGCTCAAATTATTACCTTTTCAAATGTTTGGGGTAGTACATTTCCTTTTCATCTCCATCATATTCGAGTTTTGCAGAATAAAGCGCTTCGAGTGTTATGTGGTGTAGGTTTTAAAGACTCGGTACAAAAGAGATATATACATTCCAAAATCTTGCCTTTAGCAGGACTTATTGCTTTTTATCGAAGCCTGTTTATATATAAATATTTTCAAAATTGTTTACCTATATGTTTTTAAAAGTATGTTTGAATTAGGAAGTGATATTCATACACATTCTACGAGACAGTCCGATATAATTGGTCGTCCGCTTGCTATTACCCGTAGATCTCAATTTTCTATTCGGCATCTAGGACCCCATGCGTGGAATTGTTTACATACGACTTTGAGAAACATGGATAATCTTCTTTAGTTTCGGCGGGAATTAAAGCTATTTTGCCTTGATATTTATGGTTTTGATAGTTGAGTGGACCTCAAGGGGAGCCAAGATGTTGGTTTTGTTTTAGGCGATACTGGTCAAGTGGTTTTAGTTTCTTTTTGTTTTGTCTTTTTTGAAGTTTAATTCCGTATCGATTGAAATGCAGGGTAATTGAATTTTTTTCTTCTTCTTTTCTTTTCATTTTTCTTTCCCTTTTCTTCTTCTTTTTCGTATTGTTTTATTTGTATGTGTATTGAGGTTGAAAGCCAAAACAAGCTTTGCTTCGGGCATTGCCTGTTTTGTTTATTATTATATTAATAAGCCCATCTTTCTCTCTCTCTCTCTCTCTCTCATCTCTCCTCTCTCTCTCTCCTTCATCTCTCTCCTCTCTCTCTCATCTCTCCTCTCTCTCTCTCTCTCCCTCTCTCTCCTCTCTCTCTCTCTCCTCTCTCTCTCTCTCACTCTCTCTCTCTCTCTCTCTCTCTCTCTCCTCTCTCTCTCCTCTCTCTCTCTCTCTCTCTCTCTCTCTTCTCTCTCTCTCTCTCTCCTCTCCTCTCTCTCTCCCTCTCTCACTCTCCTCTCTCTCTCTCTCTCCTCTCTCCTCTCTCTCCTCTCTCTCTCCTCTCTCTCTCTCTCTCTCTCTCTCTAGCAATATGATATTTTTTAGGCTGAGATATGCTATAGATAAAGTTTTAAGAGAAGAACAGTGCGATTTTAGAAAAGGTGGAGGAGTTGTCAACCGAATCTTGCTCTTAGGTTAATAATTGAGAAATGCCTAGTATTGTCCAAACACCTTTGGGTCCTCGGTTTTATAGATTAGAGGAAAGCGTTCGATTCTGTTGATAGAAGAGCTTTAGCAAAGGTCTTATCCTTGTTTGGTATACCAGACAAATACATTAAAGTGATTAGTGCTATGTACGAGAATAACACTGCTGCGGTTAAGGTAGGAAATGAGGTAAGCAGCCGGTTTTATTAAATCAGGAGTTAAGCAGGGTTGTGTTCTCTCCGCCTTTATATGGATCATTTGGTAGCACTTTGTCTTAAGGAGCTCAGGAAAGGCAATAGGAGACCACGGACTCAAATGGGGAGGAAAGACATTCCTGGACCCAGATTATGCTGATGATTTAAGCATATTAGATGAAAGTGTGAGCAATTTCAATGAACTTTTAGACGTTTCGCGTGTTCAGGGTTCTAGAATAGGTTTGAAAATTAATGTTAAGAAGACTAAGTCACCAAGGCTAGGAATAAGCGACGATGAAAAGGTGACGTTGGGTAACGAAAAGATTGATCAGGTGGGCAGCTTCACTTACCTTAGTAGCAGGGTGGCTTTTGGGTAAGCGGTCGCGTAGAGCGCCGTGTGCAGTGGTGCCTTGATCAGAGGGCGCCCTCTGTGGCAAAGGATGTCAGAGGTGCACTCTGTGTGGGAGGTAGAGACCGCCACCGGGGGCCATGTGACTTAATCAAAGCAAAAATCAAAAAGTAAATTGCAGCCAGCCTCCAAAACCGATTTATACCACCTAATAAAATTAATAGATATTATATCCCAGACACAGAATTGATCTGTGACCACATTGCACTCAAGCGGAGGGGGGGAAAGACTTATGTTGATACATTTTCTTGTAAAGCAGGCTTTTATTGTAATTTAACTGTAAAGAAAAGTATTTAATCATACAAGATTTCTGTTTAAAACGTTTTTAATCTAAATACGAAATAATTACGTGAGCGCAAAGGTCACAGTGCAATTGTTTAGTTATGATTTATTTGGAAGTGGAAGGGAATGCGCTGTTGCAGTGTGAAGTCACAAAATCCGCCTGGACGCAAACAAATCTCTAACCTATAATGTCGTTTTAATACTTATCCTAAATGAGTTTGACGATTAATTTAGCTGATAAATATGCCTAATATTTTTACTTACGCGTTTAGACATCGATTCATGCACACATTGTGTAGATTATTTCCTTTCCGAACGAGATATACACAGTTTATAATGTGTCAAAAAATATGCCGATGTTGAATTTAGAAGTGACTTAAACAGTTTTTTGCGGTTTGAATAGAAGCGTTTTTAGTTTGAAGCGTTTTGTAAGGTTATTGGAAGGCAAATGGATTTTCATTTATTATGTTGAGATCCAGGACCACATTCTAGAGCAGCTGTGGCATACAAAATATTATTCTATAATACCAGGATTGAACTCCCGATTGTCAGCCACACAGAGCAAATGACATTGGTGGTAAGAGTTCGTCAAAATCGCAGCGGCTGAACATGTGTTCAATAGGAAACATTTTTTTGGCTTTGTTCCTCTTGCCAATTCTTCTGGTGAAGGCCTCACTGAAGTATTACTAAAAGAGTTGCAAACCACGAGGTATTCATCTATGTAACATGAGAGGTCAGGGATATGGTAATGGTTCAGAGATGAAAGCCAAGCATGTTGGAGTTCAGAAGAGGATCTGTGATTTTAATTCCTCGTGCTTTTCACGTACCATATTGAAACCAATCACTGAAACTTGTAATTAACGATGCTGCTCTCTTTCAATGCTGCAGTAGACTGTTTCAGTACAATTTAAGAAATCTTCACTTTTTTTTCAAGTTCTACTAACAGATGGAATATTTTATTTAATAAAGTTTCAAATCTTACAGTGAAACCACTCTATAACAGAAGGGGGGGAGGGTAGAACTGAGGTCTTGTTGCCTTTGAAGTACCACATTGAAGAAGTATATGATGGTCTAATATGAAACTTCTCAAGACAAGAAACTCGATGCATTTGGTAGGAACTCCGTCTTGGGACTTGCTAAGAAATTAAAAAACATGACGTTTCTGTGTTGTTTAGTAACATGGCACGAGATCTTGCACAAAACAACTTTGGTGAGTAAGTCGTTGTAAAAACTCTCGAATGTTTGCCAAGTTCGATGGATCTAATAAAAAGTGTGCAATTATTTCTAACCAAGATGGGATTTGATGAAGGATTAAGCAAACGTACTCACAATGCTATGGAACTTGCGGAAAAAAAATTGATATGTTTCCTGAGTTTGACAAAAAAAACCACAGTCCGCCGAGGAAAATAAAACAACAATTTATTATGAGAGGGAAAATGAAACTGTAAATTCTGGAGACATTCAGTTAAGTTCAAATTCTTCTTTCCTACTAGACACTGTAATATCCTCCCTAAAGGAGATATTTGAGCTAATGTAAAATCATAGTGGAAGTTTTAAATTTCTCTACGTGAATCGAAGCTTACAGAATTTCGCAGATAAAGAAGAATTGAATAAAGCCTGTAAACATATTCAAATCGTTTTGAGTTAAGGTGCTTTTTCTGCATAGTGAACAGTCCGCCGAGGAAAATAAACAACAACATTTTCTTATGAGACGTAAAATGGAACTGTAAATTCTGGAGAACATTCAGTCAAGGTCAATTTCTTCTTTGTCCTGCTAAACACTGCAATATCCTCACTAAAGGAGATATTTGAGCTAATGTAAAACCATATTGAAAGTTTTAAATTTCTCTACGTTATTCGAAGCTTATAGAATTTCGCAGATAAAGAAGAATTGAATAAAGCCTGTAAACATCTTCAAAATCGTTTTGAGTTAAGAGATTTTTCTGCTAAGTGAACAGCGACGAGTTGTTTGAGGAGTTACAAATTTTCGCAGAAATGGTGCTCTCTAAGAGTCCGCCAGCTCAAACTATGTCGTATATAGCAAAACATTGTTATATTGGACACATTCGCAAACGTTGTAATTGCACTGAGAATTCTATTAAGTCTTTCTGTATCAGTTGCCAGTGGCGAAAGGAGTTTTTCCGTGTTAAAGTTAATCAAAACTTACTTAAGAACTACGTTGAGTCAAGATCTACTGAGTGGGCTTGAATCCATGGCCGTGAAAATGACGTGCTAAGTGAGTTCAATACGGACAGACTGTTCAATTAATTTTCAAACATGAAGGCTAGGAAAACTTTGTTTTCATTATAAAAGTTGTATGTTGATTTTTTTTTATAAGTAGTATGTTCAACCGATGAATTGTGTCCCACGTATTAACTCCCCATCTTAAATAACTCAGTTAGTTTGTTTAATGACACATTCCATTTTTATATTGAGTTAGAATTATACTACACAACAAAAGTTTACATATTTTTATTGATACACTTTTTTACTGGAAAATCCTGCAGACATTACTATACGGGCGTTTAGTAATTACTATAAGGTGTTATAGTACTTCGTTCTACCAGGAGGGGGGGTCGAAGAATACTCCACTTACCCCAGAAAATCGTCTAAGGGCCGACCTGCTTGGTAGTATGTTAGTAAAGACGGCGGAACAGTCAAGATGTTAGAAGTAGAATAGCCAAGGCTTGGGTGTTTTTTTCACGGTTAAAAAAGGTTTGGACGAATAGGAAGATAAATCTGCAAACCAAGATTAGAACATTGGAGGCTACAATGATGACAGTGGTCAAATATGGCTCTGAAGCGTAAGTTCTCAGAAAAGCGGATGAAGATTTGCTAGATATTTTTCAGAGAAATTGCCTGTGGATTGTTCTGAATGTCCGGCTGACTGACCATATTTCAAATATGTGGCTATACGAAAAATGTTGGTCAATCCTGCTTTCTAGGGCTATAATTTAAAAAAAAAAATGTTGAGATGGCTAAGGCACGTTGCGCTGATGAAGCATGACAGATTGCCGAAGATTGTCCTTTTTGGCCAACCGTCTATGGCTAAACGGAACGGCAGGTTTTCCTCGTCTGGGGTGGAAGGACGTCATAAAGAGATCTAAGGGAAATGGGAACCTCCTGGGAGGGTATAAAGAAGAAGGCTTTGAATATATTCAATTCAATTCAATTTATTTTCAAACGGGGCAGCGGACAAGCCAAATATTCGTTTAGTCGTCAAAACATAAATATATATACAATCTATAGTCCAACGTTTATGAAAAAAATTAAATAATTCTAATCATCCACTTAAAATCAGTACACAACTAGTGAGTAGTCAAAATATAATAAAATATAACTAACGAACTAAAGCGCGGACAAACCAAATGTTCGTTTTAGTAGTCAAAACATAAATACGTGTACAATCCATAAATTTATGAGATAATTTAAACACAATCTTCCACTTAAAATCAGTACACAATAACTGACTAGTCAAAATATAATATAACTAACGAACTAAAGCTGTAGCTATCTTGCTCACTAGCAGTAACATTAAAAAACTTTACAAATCAGGGGACAATGCTTTTCAAATATCGTTTCGAGACACATTGATTGGCTGGATACGAGGTACAGCTTCTGCCACTGCTCTTGCGGGTCTTTCTCGATGTTGTTTTAAGTCAGGGGGCAGTATGGGTCGATGAGATGTGCTGTTCAACACCCCCTGTAGCAAAAACAAGCTACAGTTTTTGTCGACGGCTAGCAAGGGAATCTAGGCCTAACTGTTCAAGGAGGGCATAGTATGGGACTTTGGGCGCTTCTTTTTCAATTACCAACAATTCCCGACATTGAACTCTATCAATCGCGTCGGACCTGCTCCTGCGCTAGGACAAAATCCCAACGGGGGAACAGTACTCAAGGCAAGACCGTCTAAAAGTGGTATAAACTCGCAAAAGGTGATCTGAAGGAATTCTGTGTCGAGACAGCAGCTTCAGGGAGCTAATACCTGCATTAGCTCTACGGAGCATCATTTCCGTCTGTTTCTCCCACTTTAAATCAGCAGTAAGATACACCTCAAGTAGCTTAAGTTCAGTTACACGGCTGGAAGGAGGAAGGGGAGGGTGAAATTCTGGGTATCTTTTAAGAAAAGAGAAAGTCAGTACGACAGACTTTTGAACATTAATAGCCATCCTGTTTGCAGCGGCATAATCCGAAAATATATTGCGCCGGAGGAGGAGTGTGGGTAGCTGTGTTGGCCTCAGGTGGCTTGGTGCTGCAGTTACTAGTAGTAGTAGTATAAATTGAATCGGTTGTACCTGATTGTAAT